>NW_022264619.1:0-25992 GCF_002021735.2 Oncorhynchus kisutch
ATTAAAACCCCTAGTCATGATAACTAGCGCATCATTCGCGTGTACACAGTTGGGCATCATGGAACACAGCGGCTTCTACCTGACTCTCCCCAGTAATGCGTCGGCACAGATATATCGTAATAATCAGAGTTCGAAGTATACAACCAATTTTCCAAAGCCTATAGAGTTATCAGAGGCTTGGGAGTAGGTCTCAGCGAGATTACATACCCCCATAGTTGGTATAATATCAAAGCTAAGGACCGTGATTTTTATTGCAAAAGGTTCTCGGAACCTGCGATACTTATTAAGCTTAAAAAAGGTTTCTATAGAACCGTCGACAGGATCGTCTCAGAGTTGAATGAACACCTAACCCTGAACAAGATGGAAATATTCCTATTCTACAATCCAATCCATAAAAGGATACAAATCTCAGGGCCTGCTAACGGAGGTATAAAGACCAGCGGTAATTTATCCTACATGTTGGGGATGGGTCCCAATAATGGACGTATGTGAACGATAAATTATTCCCATTCCCTGCGGATATACATGCAGGCTTTTACAACATATTTGTCTATACCGACATCATAACCTATCAAAGGGTCGGAGACAGCTGTGTGCCCCTCCTGCGAACAGTTCATATAGACGGCAAGGATGGGGACATCGTCACTGTCAATTATGACAAGCCGCACTACGTACATGTCAGCAAGAACTATATTGAAAACATTCTGGTTGAGCTTAAAACGGATCAGAACGAAAACATTGAATTTACTTATGGTAAAACGATTGTAAAACTCCACTTTAGACCCACCAAAACCTCTCTACATATATAATAGCTGTATTATATTATAAACATAATACAAATAAAAGTGTTATGGAGCACCATCAGCTCGACCCTAACCGTTATGTTTCATACTATGTGGATCAAGTGGGTAATGGACTACCAGGATATCATGGAGCGCCGACAATGTATGGTTCGGGGATAGGAGGTATATTCCGTAACCTCTTCAGGATGGTTTTACCGTTTATGAAGAGAGGCTTCAGCATAGCCAACCACATTTAAAATCAGCGGCTAAAATATAGTAAGTGAGGTGTAGCCAATGCTATGACCCGAAGGGCGTCACCAGAGGTGGAGCATCAAGAAGGCTCGGGGCTTATGATATTGTCTCGAAGGCCAAAAAGAGACCCCCTGGTTTAAGGCGTAGACCTGCACCTAAAAAGCGGCGGTTAACTGTTAAAAGAACCTCAGTAAGTCAAAGACGGGGTAAAGTGAGGAGGTCTGTACCAAAACAGGCTAAAAGAATACTAGGAAGTATTTTCTAAAAGAATAAGTGACATGGCTCTTTTACATCGAATGTCCTCTGAAGCTATAAAGACAGAACTTGATCTTTTCACGGCACCGTTAACGCAGCATTCAATAGATAGATCCAGTTATGTGGAGATAGCCCCTCTCTCTGCTATTACCGATAACGGGCCTATCGAATTTTCATACCAGGCCATGGTGACAACTATCTGGACCTCAACAACACCTTGGTGCATTTACGTCTAAAAGTGACCAAAGAGATGGGTCTAATATTGCAGACGATGCCAAAGTGAGTCTCATTAATTACCCCTTGGCCACCATTTTCTCCCAAGTTGATGTGACTTTGGGTGAACGCCTAATCAGTCAAAGCAGCGCTACATACCCTTATAGAGCCATCATGGAGTGTTTACTAAACTACTCCGAAGACACTCTCAAAACCCAATTTAGCGCCGGGCTGTTTAGCAAGGATACTGCAGGAGCCTCTATGGAATCGACAGACCCTTCCACCGGTGCAAACAAAGGACTAGCGGCACGAGCTCGCTACTGCGCCGAATCTCGAGAGTTTCATTTGCTAGGCCCTATACACTCTGACATTTTCTTTCAAGAACGGTTACTCTTAAATTCGGTTGATTTAAGATTAAATTAACCAGGGCCAAGGATGATTTTTGCCTGATGTCTCCCCAAGACGGGGATTTTAGTTTGAAAGTGTTGGGGGCAACCCTTTTTATTAAAAAAGTATCTGTATCTCCGGCCGTGCGCCTGGGTCACTCACATGCTTTGATGAAAGGAAATGCCCTTTACCCTCTCCAAAGAATTACCATGAAAACCTTTAGCATACCTGTGGGCAGTAGAATCTGCAGTCAAGAAAACCTATTTCTAGGCCCTTTACCTAGATATGTGGTTATAGGTCTGGTTGATCACGCCTCTAATATGGGCAGTTTAGATAAAAAAAACTTTAATTTTCAGCACTTCAATGCAGAGTATGTAGCGCTCTGTCAGGACGGACGTCAGGTTCCGGCGAAGGCTTTCCAACCACAATTTAATAACAACATATCTGTGCGAGAATTTTACAATCTATTCCTGGCTACAGGGCGACATCTAAAAGATCTCTCTTTACCTATTGACAGAAATGATTTTGCAGAGGGTTACACATTGTATGCTTTCAATTTATCACCTGATGATGACACCTCAGGAAATCTGTCTGTGGTGTCCCAAGGTAACCTCAGGCTGGAAATGCGTTTCCGTACACCTTTAGCCTGTACAGTTAGCATGATTGTTTACGCATGCTCTGATTCAATCTTGGAAGTGAATGCCCGAAGACAGGTCTTAGTGGATTATTATTAAGGACCTTTGAACAAAGACATGAATACCCAAGAGTTGGACGGGCTCATGAGCCGCTTGATTGGAAAACAATTTTGTGGAGTGTTGGCTTGTGATGAATTACCTATTGAGATATGGCCTGAGAGGCCTGCAATGTTTATTGTCAATACCCATCCTAAACACATGCCTGGTGAACATTGGCTAGCTATGACATTAGAACAGGAAGGTGGACGAAAAATCTCAACTTTTTTTGATTCCTATGGCTTTCCCCCCGGTTTTTCACATTTCCCTAAATCTATTAAAGATTTTTTGACCCTAAACGGTACAAAGATCTACTACAACATCAAACAAGTGCAAGATAACCTTTCCACTACATGCGGTCACCACTGTGTATTTTACCTGTGCCAAAGAGCCCGGGGAGTTTCTTTTGAAGATGTTATGTCTCTTTATAAGGATGATTTAAGAAGTAATGATAACCTTGTATCTTGTTTTGTTAGAAAATATCAAAAGTGTTCAAATGTGTGTCCTTTAAGAACGCGTAATCAAGGCGTATGCTCACGTCATATGTTTCAAGAATGCCACAAATGTTAACTTGCTTATTTTTCAAATAAAAAATTTATTGAATTTAATCATAGTCATTCAAAAGTCATTTTCAAAAGTCTAACCACGCCGAGAGATCGGGTTTAGGAAAAGGTCCTGAGACGTTCATGGGAGTAAATGAGTTAGCATCATCGCTTTCATAGGGGGACGGTGTCGTTGGGGCATCTTTAGGGGTGCTGTATCTCGTTGAAGGCTTTTGTTTTAAAGCTTGAATCTGTTGACGAAGCTTATGGTTGGGTACACCGGAGAGGGGGATGTTGAGGATTGCCAGGGCCTTAAGAAACTGACGCCAGCCGGGAGGCCTTCGGTCATCAGCAACCTTGTGGGCAGCCGTGGTACTTTTAAGCAAGTCCTGCATATGGGACCCCCTAACCACAGAGCCCTGAAGGATAAACTCTCCAGAGTCGTTCCAAGCAGCTATCCCTTTGAGTCTTTTATCTTGTTCATAATGTATTTAACATTCTTCCTGTTACGTAAAGGCACATGTGTCAGTAGGTCATGCATAACTTTATCTTCAAATGGCATTTGAGCTTCACCCGACATATTATCTCCACTAGGTAAGATCGACGGTACAGGCCTTACAGGGGCATGGCTATCGTTAGGTTCGACATCTGTTAAAGGGTCCGGTAGGGAAAGGGTTAAATGGTTAGTCTCTCTCTCTCCCCTTGCTTTACCCGAGTCAAATACCTTTGCATTAGGTTTGTGTATTTTTGAATCTTATCATAGGGGTTCAATCCTTTTCGGTTCAAAACATCCTTCATGGCCGTATCCAAATCATTTTCCGCTGTTTGTCTGATATCTTCAGGACCCTGCATTTGTTTTTTAAGTCTATCCAACTCTTGTTGAGGCACCAAGTACATTTTAGTGGCCATCACACCACGTGTTCAACCCCCACGTCTGGCCGCAATAAGGCTGGTGATGAAGGGCACGGCTATACTGAGTAAAGGTAGAAGAAAACCCCCAGACTGTTGTATACTATGTCTTTTCTTTTGAAGACTGGCCCTTTTATTGGCAAAGAGTTTGATCGCTGTCTTTTGTCTCCTTAATTTTTTCAATTGGTTCAGGGTGAGTGGAATGCGTCCTTTGAGAAGATTCAAAGCAATCTCACATAGGGCTAATATGAGATCTGAAGAACAGCGACCCAAGATGGCCTTCCGTTCTTTAGCTGTAGAACCTACTAGCCTTCTCAAGAGGGGGAGGTTTCTTTTTAAACGCAGAGACATAGCGTTTACTTTTTAGGAAGGTATGCAGCAGGCCTCTCCCCCGGAAACAGCCCTGTACGTAGCCTAAGGTGTTCTGGAGTATTTGCTTTTAAATCCACGATTAAATAAGAAAATGGCTCTTTGGTAGCGTCCTCATAGCTCTCCATAAAGTATGATTTCCGTCCAGGGTACATCTGCTGAGCTAGAGTGCTAATTTGCAGTTTGTCTCTAGGATTTTTAAACAATACCATGTAGTTGGCATTCAAGCTAATGGTCCGACTATTTTTACCTTGGTGAAACACATTCTGGACCAAGTAAAGCACGGACAGGTTTCTATGATGAGTATATTGGGTAAAAGCTCGTGCAATTTCAGGGTGTTCGCTACCAGCAAATAGCATATCGTCCAAAACCAGCAGATTATTTACATGTGGGGGGAGAAGTTCATCATCAGACAGAGAATCGGGTATTCCTTCAACAAACTTGATTTTTATTGTCTTCAATAATTCATCATACAGAGGTTGGTAACATGAATAACACCATACAATATTGTCAGGCTTTTGAGATAACACATGTTCAGAATTCTCTAAAATACTTTTTACAAAAAAAGTTTTACCACTGTTTGAAGGGCCTGCAATTAATGCTGAAAAAGGCAATTGTAGACGGGGGTCAAAACCCTCGACAGCAGTCATAATATCTTAAGCTTTAAGACACACTGGGGCTTGTAGCATAAGTCAGTAGCCAAAGGGCAATGTGGTACCGTCAGGCAATAGCTGTCTCTTGTCATAGACTACCCTGAATCTTTTAGTGAGTGGTGCGTTTCTTAGATGGAACCCCTTTTTATCCCTCACTATTTTGTTGTAGGAGCTCAAAATCTCCAAGTCACTATTCTTGTCCTTTACGAACCCCTCGACCAAGCGCGTGATTGATTCCAAGTTTACACGCGGTGCATTTTCATAGTTTTGAGTCACGCCTTTGGCTTTCAACACCACGTGATTGGCTTTAGTCCTAAAAGCATAGCTTTTTGGACCACATGAGGACCATTCTGTAATATGGTCACCCTCTTCGAGTTCACTCGTTAAACCCCCAAGATAGTTGCTAAGTGGGGGGGTCCAATCCCCCGGTTTGCTTACATAGACCACAGAGTCTGTGTCGTGGTAAAGAACCCGCCTCTGAAGCTGTTCCATGAGGGTGTACAGTTCAAGGCGGCCATAGGCTGTGGTAAATGCTGCAAGAAACACATTTACATTACCCGGGGGTAGAACCCACTTTTGGTGGCGCCTCCATTGCACCAAGGCAATGTCTTGACTCAAGAAGGAAAAATGTGAAATTTCGTATTGGTCCGAAAAAACAAATTCCCAAAATTTTTCGGGGTCTTTAATGATCGAAGTTGTTAGCATATTGCATCTCTGCGCTAATTTCCCCCAAAGGGAGTTCAAGTACAATTTCGACACATTTCTTTTGGTTTTGTTGACCTCTATTCTGTCAGGGTCAAGAAGTATGCCTTCTCTGTCATGGTAGTCTTGAATGTACTGGTCTTTACTTTCTTGATCTGTGACCGATGCAGGATAGCCTGAAGCCATCTGCTTGCATCTCAAGAAGGTTTTGATGTACTCTTTAAAAAGTGTGTCTGATTTCCTGGAAAAGTTCCACACTTCAAAGATTTTGGCCACACGATACCCCTTCTCTAAAGCCTTAGAGAATTCTACAGTGACCCATACACCGGTCAGGGCTCTTTCTTGATCTGTGTGATCACAGGGGTTTTCCTGGTTGTGGTTTTCACAGCATGTGCGACAAAGGGGAAAGAAAAGTTTTCCTTTAGGACCCTTGTAAGGCAACACAGGTATAAACATCCCCCTAGGAGGGTAGACAGTCGCTTTGATTAAACCAAAATAATTTTGGGGTTCGTCAAAGTCGCTGTGAATAATTTCAGGATGCCCTATAGGATAGAATGAGGAACTCATTACATGAGGATATAGGGATGTAAAATCTACATAGCCTATTGTCTCGTCGGGTTGAGCTACATAACGCAATGTCAAAGCATTGGTCCGGCCTCCAAACAAGGCCTGTCGCGGTTCCAGGGGCTCTGGAGGGTCATAATGGGTAAGGAAGGCCTTAACACTAGGATCTGCCTTTTTGAGGGCTGTCCATTCGTGCTCCCACAAAACCACAACTTTTAACCCGTAAGTAACCTTTAAAGAATTCAGTTTGTCTTGAAACTCTTGGTACATTTCCCCAAAAGTCTTTTGGGTTAGGACACACAAGGTCTGGGGGACAAAGCATAATTTACAACCGTGGAAGAAACAACCGTTGTACTCATACACTGTCTCAACCCCGTCAATCTGTGTGTATCCATCTACATGGTAAGGCCCAAAAGCCTTCTCCCCCCGATTCAAAGCATGTTGGATAAAAATATCTTTATCCTGGGCCAAGTACTCCAACCATTGAATGGAACCACTAGAGTAGGCCTTGAATTGGCGTCGGTAGTTGTCTGGCGATGGGATAGCTATAGATTCAGGAGTTAGATAGTGTGTACGATAGGTTTTCATGCACGCTGATGCAATAGTTGTACAGCTCCAGGGGTCAATGCCCGCATCTTTGATTACCTCTTCTCTGAATCTGAGGCATCCTTCACGAAGTATAACAACGTCATTGTCACAGTATGATTCCATCTCTTTATGGAAATCAAAAGTGCCATGTCTTACGGTCTCGTACCATGTCATGAATCTCTCACGCTCTTTGGGAGACATTTGATCACACCCGTACATTTCGGGGGCTGGATAAGATCCTATATAATGTAGATTCTCCTCAGATGTGAAGAAATGAGGGAAATAGCCTTTGACAGAGTTTTCAAAACCCAAGGCCTCTGGCATTTGAGCCAATCTCATGGGTAAGAAGCTTAAGCTGTCAATGTATCTCTGTTTGAAGGCGGGGTCAACAAAGCATAATATTTTACTCCCTTGAGCTATGACACTGGGGGCTACGCCTTGCTGTATCAAAGGGTTCAGAAGCAGATAGGCGTCATAGGCCCTAGCATTGTGAGCTATAAACGTGAAGTTTCTGTACTGGGCTTTTCTAAAATGTTTTAGAAAGAGCCGGGCACAATTGGGTCCCTCGGCCGACCATTTTTCACCCTTGAAAGTCATGGTTGACACAAAAATAGGCAAATGAACCCCTGATTGCTGATTTGTCTCAAAATCATAAAACACATATTTCTCTGTATGTTCATCTTCAGCCAAGGGCTGAATGTAACACTCATGTGTTACTTCTTGAACCGCTTCCGCGTCTCTGCTTTTCAAAGGACCTTTACAGATTGGGCAGTGTATAATTCCACAAACATGAGGTTTAGGGCTATCTATTTTAAGGTTGTAATTGCAATGACATTTTGGACATTTCTTGTTAATGTCACAACTGCTTACAGATTTACATGCCTTGGGATGCCATGTTTCAGTTTTGTGTTTTTCGTAACAGTAAGCCGAACGACATGTGCGGTGACAATCCGCACAGGGGGTCAAGTTTAGCGGCTGCATAGGGCAATGTTTATCCAGACATACTGAACAGTTGTAACGGCACGAGTGCCCCCCCATGCGTGTGTAGCCGGTATGACAGGCTGGACAGACATATGGCGCGCCTAAAAAGGCTGTGATGTTAGTTACGGCATAGTAATGCTCATTTTGCACATAAAAGTACATAGTCTTAGGATGTGGTTCGGGTATATTTTGGAACTTGAGGAGAGCGTCATTAGCCCTACTGTGGTACAAAACCACAATCTTGATGTTCAGAAAGTTTTCAAATTTGACTATGTCTGAGAAAGCCACAGCATCCTGTATACCGAGACCCACCGCAGTTTGTAGCTCTCAAGCTTTTTGTAACGCGGCTTGATCAGTACATCCTGGGCTGAGTAAGTGGGCCAAACCTATGGCAAAACATAGCTTATTACCTGGATTGTGAACGTTTATGAGATAGGCCCTTTTATTGCTTATGATTTCGGACTGCATTAAACTCTCGAGCTTTCGTCTCTGACCCCCGCCCCCTTGTGGTTGTCGTACTAATTGTACTACAAGTTCGAGGGTCCTATCTGCTAGCACGTTTAAATTTGACTGAACAAGGCGTTCTAGCAGTTTAACAAATTGTTCAAGCTCTGCTTCACCATTCTGTAAAATAAGCGATACCTTGCTCTGTAGACTGTCTCCACAAATTTCCAACTGTAAGAGATCCCTAGGTTCGCTATAATCTCTAATCCTCGCTAACAGTTCATTCAAAGTGTCCATAAGCATTACGTAAAACACAGCATATTCCCGAATCTGACCCCCCCATGCGAAATTGAAAAACTGGCGAACCTCAATATTGTTGAATTTATTTCGACGCAAAACATGTACACTTCGATCAAGACCTCCCCCCTCCAGATTTGCTAGGCAATTGTCCAACTGTTCAAAAACATCGTATTGGGTTTCAGACTCTTCGGACATTGGTGTTAAAGGCTGATTTATAGGTGTCTGGGGTGCCGAATTAAACCTAGCGCTCTCGTTCTGTACACTGATCTCAAGACCGCCCCCCTCCAGATTTGCTAGACATTTGTCCAACTGTTCAAAAACATCATATTGACTTTCAGACTCTTCGGACAATGTTGTTAAAGGCTGTCTTAGAGGTGTCTGTGGGGCCGAATTAAACCTAGGGCTCGCGTTAAGCTGGGTAATTAGAGATATGATGGTTTCGGGAATCTGTGTTAACATGTTTTCCTCGGAAGGCCCTGACTCATTCATACGTGTAATAATGTCTATGAGTTCGGAGGGAATCTGTGATAATAGATTTTCATCTATTGTCATTATGTCAATTACCCCCGAATCATTCATATGGTTAACTATATCTTGGAGCTCTGTAGGGATCATGGCTAAGAGGGTTTCAATTGTCTCACTTTGGTCTATAGGGGGCGCCATCTGTCTAATTAAGGATGTGTGTGTGTGTGTGTTTACATGTGTGTTTTTTAACGGCGGTATTTGCTTGTTTTAGCCCTAATGTTTTTTAACATACGGGGTAGCTCGCTACGCCAGAATGACACATCCTGATTGTATTGATGCTCGAGTAGAATACACATGCGCCTCTGGAGTAGAGCCTTTCGTGATTTTAAACCCAGGGTAAACGCTTTGAAAAAACGTTCTTGGTCTATTTCAGAATCTGCTGTTTCCCCCACAGAATTGGCCGATTCAAGAAGGTTGGCAGCTTCACAGAACATCAAATCGTCTACCTCAGAAATGTCATTTAAATCTTTGAAATCATCAGGTTTCGCTGTTTTCTTGACTGGTGTCTTTGGAGCCTCCTCAGGGATGCTTGTCTGGGCATCCTCCGATGTTTGTGCGTTGTCTTTATAAGCCGGTGAGGAGTCTGAAATAAAAATAATACATACAAAAATAGGTTATTAACCCTAAAATATGTTAAAAATGCCAAATACATTTCAGATATAAGCCTATATATTAACAATACATTAATTAAATACCTCGGCTTTTTTGACGAGGGCTGTTCTGAAGAAGCTCTGAAACCAGGGGCTGATGTCTTTGTTCAACCTGTATTACAGCATCTGCAGGTTCGGTAGATGGTGAGCCTGAAAAAAACAAACAAAAAAAAAATAAAAATAAAAAACAGCATTAGGCCTTGTTTTAACATATTCCGGCATAAAAAAAAATATATAAATATTAAAATAATAATATATATAAATAATAATATATAATTGATTCATACCTAGTCCTTGGAACGACGTCTCGTGAATATCGGCCAAGTAGAATTGTTCGGGTGAAGCGGAACTGTGGATCTGAGCACTAATTATCCTTTGGTGTTTAGAAATATGGGGGACAACGTTGTCCTGGCCAAGGGGAGTTGACCTGCCGTTTAAAGTCTCTGTTCGCTGCTTTTGTGTAAATACATCCTGGGAGTAGGGCAGAATTGTCTCGTAGTCATATGCTTCGCAGAAACCGTTCAGGCTCCATAGGGCCTCGTTTAACCTTCTAGGCTTTAGGTCCTCTGTAAACATATAAAATAACTTTTAATATAAGATGCCCACACTTTTTGTTTTTAAGGTATAAATATTTTTATGTATGGAATTCTTGGAGCTTACTTACGTTTACATTTCAGGGCAGGCGTTTGTTTGTCTGCACTTTGTTCCGGAGCCCCATTGGATGGTTCGAGCTCAGTTATAACTCGGAGTATCTGCGTGAATGCTTCAGAATCTATAAAACATTCGACAATATTAAAGCTATAATCACTTTAGCTAATATTGCCTTGTTATACGGTAAGCATACTGATCTTAATGATTGTTTAATATTTCTATAACATCCCACGCTTTTCAAACAATTCCCCACAACAACCAAATCTAATAAAGATTTATTTCAAGAACTCACCTTGCGATAGATCCATTAGACTGTTTTCCCCGATTATCTTTTTTAACGCTTCAGTCCGATAACGATTCTTGGAGTTTCTGGAGGTGCTGTTTGCATCGGAACTAAAACGCTGCTAACATTGCCCATGGTTTCTAGCGCTTTTGTACCCTACGACCTAGAGAAAAACCCCTGAATTATTTTTTACATAGCATTTGGGGTTTGTCGTTTTTTTCGGGCTATACCCCCGCCCATGGTATATTTGACACATTTCAAACACATGGTATTGGGTGTGTCTAAACATTAGGATCCTTTTGGATCTTCTAAAATCTCCGGGGTGCTAGCACCTAGATGCATGGGGGTGGGTTGGTCTCGACATCGCTGGGATGAATGACTTTTTAGCCCACCTAAAAAATAGTTTTATGAAAGGCCTTTAAGATTAGGAGTCGTAAGACACAATATTATTGTTGGGGGGTAGGCATCTGTTTTGCAGGCTAGTGTAAACCTTGGTTTCAAACGACCCACCAGGCATGCAAGGGTATTTTTTTAACAAACAACCCGCCCCCCCTTTTTCTGTTTTTGAAACACACACACACACACACACACACACACACACACACACACACAGCCACTACAGAAAACTCCCTCACGCACATACTCGCGCACATGGCTTTTTCCGCAAGTTTTTTCTCAGGGACAGACTGCGCTAAGAGTGAACAAACGCGAGAGTTCATAACGTGGTGAGATTCTGATTTTAAAACCATTTATTTCATTCAAAATATTTAGTACATACATTTTATATCCTTACATTCTTAAGGTATTTTACGATGCCTTTCTTACAGATCCTGGGAGCTTATGCAACCAACCGCCATTGTCCGTGTCGAGTTCGCCCTCAAAAGGCAAGGCTCTCTTGCTAGGTCCATCAACACTTGGTAAGTTTTCACTCCAGGGGTAGATCCTCCGTCGGGCCTTTTGGTCTTGACTCTGTCTCAAGGAAAGCCTCGCCCAGCGCTTTAACTGTTCCCCATTTTGGAAGAGAATGTCCAGCTTATTCATAAGTGTTATGAAAATTGGATAATCCACCCATTTAAAACTAAACACAGGAATAAAAAAGTTTACATGTTTGCGTGCTCTGGAAGCTACAGGAGAATTGACAGACTTTGTAGCATTAGACTTATCATAAAGGTCACAGGCTAAAATTGTCACTTTGTTGTCAGGGCTATAGTCCATTGAAGCAATTCTTAGAGCCTTGAGATCACTGCGGCCGCAGACCTGTTCTTCCAACGCATATCCTGGCACATTTGTAACACTCAGGACCTGTTCAATTTTACAAAGAGCCAGCCTGATGTTTAGCCATTCTCTCATCCCCAGAGCCGGGGGAAAACTCCCAGGTTTTGCAGGATAAAGGGGTTTGGGTCCACGGTCTGTGAATATCTTTACCGTAGAATCCTCCGGGTGGAATATGTAAGACATGTGGCCCTCACTCGTACCCAAAAATCCTTTAAAACATTCTGGAGCTTCACACAGAACTTCTTCAAGGCTTTGGTCACTGGGTTCATGACAAGCCGAGCATAACATCCCTAAAATTGGCATAGGTGTCATTTTTGTTTAATATTCAGGGGGGTTATCATGTGCACTCTTAAACAGGAATTGTTCAGGCGCTTTATAAGGGGCATTAACCAACCCAAACCGTGAGAAACAGTAACAGGTTGACCTGACACATGGTCACTTACTCAACCCTGGGCATGCACCCTTCTACATGACATAGGGTCATAAATCATTACATAGGGTCATAAATCAGGCTTGGGTCATCAATCATTAACGGCCTGTCAAATGGACCCTTACTCACCCCATAGCCCCCACCTAACCAGGCTTGCCTATCAGGCTTGGGTCATCAATCATTAACGGCCTGTCAAACGGACCCTTACTCACCCCATAGCCCCCACCTAACCAGGCTTGCCTGACCAGAAGACATGCACACGTCATCACTACATAGGGTTCACATAGAGTTCACATAGGTTCACATAGGGTCATCAATCAAAATTTTGACACGTGACATCTACTTTAATCTCTCTAATAGTAATGTACAACATTAATAATGTCTACACTGTATTTCTGATCAATTTGATGTTATTTTAATGGACAAATTCTGTGCTTTTCTTTCAAGGACAAGGACATTTCTAAGTGACCCCAAGCTTTTTAACGGTAGTAGAGGTACATAGAGGTGTCCATGGTAACACTTGATAATAACTATCATGAATGAACCTTTGAACGATTTATAAACTATTTACAATTATTTTTGTAAACATTTACAAGAATGTGTAAACATTACTAGCCTGAATGTATAAACATGCATATTATTCTTAAATGTTATTAATAAAGTGTTAACTAGTTGGATTTAGGGGGTGCTCTTTTAATTTTTGGATGAAAAACGTTCCCATTTTAAACAAGATATTTTGTCACGAAAAGATGCTCGACTATGCATATAATTGACGGCTTTGGAAAGAAAATACTCTGACGTTTCCAAAACTGCAAAGATATTGTCTGTGAGTGCCACAGAACCAATGTTACAGGCGAAACCCAGATAAAAATCCAATCAGGAAGTGCCGCATTTTTTGAAACCACCTCATGCCAATGACTCCTTATAATGCTGTGAAGGAGCTAGGAGTCAGCTTACGTTTTCCACGTTTTCCCCAAGGTGTCTACAGCATTGTGACGTCTTTCTAGGCATTTCCATTGGAGAATGGCTGTAAGAGACCATATAGGGTGAGTGGTTGCATGGTGTCTCCCGGAGAAAACCTTGCGTAAAATACTGAGATAGCCATTTTTCCAATCGTTTCTTATGAGAAACCAACTGCCTCGACGGATATATTATCGAATACATATGTTAAAAACACCTTGAGGATGGATCCTAAACAAGGTTTGCCGTGTTTCTGTCGATATTATGGAGCAAATTTTTTAAAAAGTTTGGCGTTATAGTCTGAGTATTTTTCGGTCGATTTCTCAGCCAAGCAGGATGAACAAACGGCACGTTTTTCGCTTACAAAAATATTATTTTTGGAAAAAAAGGAGCATTTGCTATCTCCTGGGAGTCTCCTGAGTGAAAGCATCTGAAGTTCTTCAAAGGTAAATGATTTCATTTGGTTGCTTTTCTTATTTTTGTGAAAATGTTGCCTGCTGCCAGTAGAGCCTAGCATAGCATTATGCCATGCTAAACTTACACAAATGCTTGTCTAGCATTGGCTGTAACGCATATTTTGAAAATCTGAGATGACAGTGTTGTTAACAAAAGGCTAAGCTTGTGTTTCAATATATTTATTTCATTTAATTTCTGATTTTCATCAATAGGAAAAGTTGCGTTATGGTAATGCGGTTGAGGCTATGATTACGCTCCCGGATACGGATTGCTCGTCGCTAGAGGTTAAAGATCAATAACACATTTACAGTATAACAGTATAACAGTCCAATAGATCACAACTAACACAAATCTTCACTTAATGTTTTTCTAAATCCCTTTGGATTTAATTGTGTAGAACAGTCACCATATCTTGTGCTCTTGGTAATAAATATTACTATAAATCTGTCACATTCATGAAAAGGAAGAAAGCTTCTGTTTATAAGTATGGTTTCATCTGTCTATTTGACGAAGTTGTGTAAAGTTGAACCGATCTTTTGTGTCTGTAAAAATTACATAAAGAGGATAGCATTGCTATTGGATGACATGAAGATCATGTAACTTCTGATTGGATGACATAAAGACCATATGGATTCCTATTGGATGACATGAAGATCACGTAACTTATAATTGGATGACATAAAGACCATATGGATTCCTATAGGATGACATGAAGTTCACATACCTGCTGACTGGATAACCTAATGCTTGATAAGACAGTGGTTAATTAACATCAAGTTTGATATGAAGTGTCTAATCAGGGATGGAATTGAAGGATTCTGGGCACTGGCCAACCTGGCTAGTGGACTACCATTTTTACTATCCGGCGGGCTAGTTGGACACATTTTCTACTAACCTGGTCTGAACAGTACTATACTCGGGCTGAATGTTTCTGGTGTGTCACTATCTGGCCAAGATACTAAATCAGAAACATTTCCCATTTGTACAATATATCTTAACCACACCGCTAAGCGCAAATATTTGTTTTCATAAATGTTTACGATATTGCCCATTTTGTCTTTACAGTTTGAACATCTAGTGGGAACCTTTGTCATGGGAGGAGGGGTAAAGAGGTGCATTATGGGGGTTTGGTGACGTCATATCTGTGACTCCCCTGTGGTCTCTGCGCTCCTTGACCCCTAGGACAGACAAATGTCAAAGGACAGAGGTTAAATTAGTGAAAGTGGTGTGTGTGTGTGTGTGTGTGTGTGTGTGTCTGTTTGTGTGTGCGTGTGTGTGTGTGTACCTGGGAGTGGCTGGAAGAAGGGTTGGTAGTGCTGACCTCTGAGTATCTCTTCTTCAGTGGTGTGCAGATACAGGACAGGAGCTTGCCATACTCCTCTCTAACCTGATGAGGGCAGCAGAGCATAGTGTTACACACACACACACAGACACACACACATACACACACACACATACACACACACCATACCGTTTTGTTCAGTAGGCAGTGCATGATGAACAGCAGGGCTCCCTGTAGAGAGTTGAGGATAGTGAAGAGATATGTCATGACCACTGTCCCCTCCTCTTGGAACTGGAACACTCCAAATATCCACATAGTACCCAACACACACAGCTGGGCCACTGCTGTCACTGTGAACACCCTGGAGAGAGAGAGGGAGGAGGAGGGAAGGAGGGGGGGGGAGGAGGAGGGGGAGGGAAGGTAGGGGGGATGGGAGGGATGGGAGGGGGGATGGGAGGGACGGAGGGAGGGATGGGAGGGAGGAATGGTAGGGGATGGGAGGGAGGGAGGGAGGGAGGGAGGGAGGGAGGGAGGGAGGGAGGGAGGGAGGGAGGGAGGGAGGGAGGGAGGGAGGGAGGGAGGGAGGGAGGGAGGGAGGGAGGGAGGGAGGGATGTTAGGGGGGATGTTAGGGGGGATGGGAGGGAGGAATGGGAGGGGGGATGGGAGGGATGGGAGGATAGAGGAGGGAGAGGGGAGATGGGAAGAAGGGGGAGGGAGGGAGGAAAGACAAGGAAGGGGGAGTGGAGGGGAGCGAGGAGGAGGTAGGATAAGGGGAGGGAGGGAGGGAGGGAGGGAGAGGAAGGGGAGGGGGAGATGAGGGGCGAGGGGGAAGGAGGAGAAGGGGAGGGGGAGATGAGGGGCGAGGGGGGGAGCAGGGGGGAGGAGAGGGGTGGAAGGAGGGAAGTGGGAAACGGTTTAGTACAGATTTATGTAATGTACTATGGCAGCTAAAAACTGAATTGCATAAATTAATTTATTCACACACACCAAGGATTTGTCACTGTCTATACATTCACTACATTTCTACATTCACCGCTCTCTCCGTTTCTCTTTTTGTCTCTCTACATCACTGTCTCTGTCTCCTCCCCTGTTACACCTGTTACACCTGTGTTCCATTCACTGTCTCTGTCTCTTCCCCTGTTACACCTGTTACACCTGTTACACCTGTGTTCCATTCACTGTCTCTGTCTCTTCCCCTGTCACACCTGTTACACCTGTTACACCTGTGTTCCATTCACTGTCTCTGTCTCTTCCCCTGTCACACCTGTTACACCTGTTACACCTGTGTTCCATTCACTGTCTCTGTCTCTTCACCTGTTACACCTGTTACACCTGTGCTCCATTCACTGTCTCTGTCTCTTCACCTGTTACACCTGTTACACCTGTGTTCCATTCACTGTCTCTGTCTCTTCACCTGTTACACCCGTTACACCTGTGTTCCATTCACTGTCTCTGTCTCTTCACCTGTTACACCTGTTACACCTGTGTTCCATTCACTGTCTCTGTCTCTTCACCTGTTACACCTGTGTTCCATTCACTGTCTCTGTCTCTTCACCTGTTACACCTGTGTTCCATTCACTGTCGCTGTCTCTTCACCTGTTACACCTGTTACACCTGTGTTCCATTCACTGTCTCTGTCTCTTCACCTGTTACACCTGTTACACCTGTGTTCCATTCACTGTCTCCAGCGATCGACGTCGCCGGTCTACTAACCTCCGGTCCTGGCAACCATAATTATCTGCACCTGGCAACCCACATTATACACACCTGCTCCCTCTCGGTGCACACCTGGCAACCGACATTACGCACACCTGCTCCCTCTCGGTGCACACCTGGCAACCCACATTACGCACACCTGCTCCCTCTCGGTGCACACCTGGCAACCCACATTACGCACACCTGCTCCCTCTCGGTGCACACCTGGCAACCCACATTACGCACACCTGCTCCCCCTCGGTGCACACCTGGCAACCCACATTACGCACACCTGCTCCCTCTCGGTGCACACCTGGCAACCCACATTACGCACACCTGCTCCCTCTCGGTACTTGGACTCCATCATTACCTTGACTACTTCCCCTTTATTTAGCCCTCAGTAGCCTGTCTTCTTCAGGCAGTATTGATTCCATTCACATTCAGTACGCTGCTCCTGTTGAGTTTATCTGCTTGTTCTCATTAATAATAAACTCTCCTTCTGAACCTGCTTCCTGACTCCTAGTGTGTAGGTTACGCTCTCGCTCTCTCTCTCTCCCTCCATCCCTCTTTCTGTCTCTCAGTTTCACTCTCTCTCTCCTAGTGTATAGGTTGCACTCTCTCTCTCACTCTCTCTCTCCTAGTGTATAGGTTATGCTCTCTCTCTCTCTCTCTCTCTCTCTCCTAGTGTATAGGTTACAATCTCTCTCTCTCTCTCTCTCTCTCTCTCCTAGTGTATAGGTTATGCTCTCTCTCTCTCTCTCTCTCTCTCTCTCTCCTAGTGTATAGGTTACACTCTCTCTCTCTCTCTCTCTCTCTCTCCTAGTGTATAGGTTACACTCTCTCTCTCTCTCTCTCTCTCTCTCCTAGTGTATAGGTTACTCTCTCTCTCTCTCTCTCTCTCTCTCTCTCTCTCCTAGTGTATAGGTTATGCTCTCTCTCTCTCCTAGTGTATAGGTTACGCTCGCTCTCTCTCTCCTAGTGTATAGGTTATGCTCTCTCTCTCTCTCCTAGTGTATAGGTTACGCTCTCTTTCTCTCTCCTAGTGTATAGGTTATGCTCTCTCTCTCTCTCCTAGTGTATAGGTTACGCTCTCTCTCTCTCCTAGTGTATAGGTTACGCTCTCTCTCTCTCCTAGTGTATAGGTTATGCTCTCTCTCTCTCTCCTAGTGTATAGGTTACGCTCTCTCTCTCTCCTAGTGTATAGGTTATGCTCTCTCTCTCTCCTAGTGTATAGGTTATGCTCTCTCTCTCTCTCCTAGTGTATAGGTTATGCTCTCTCTCTCTCTCTCTCCTAGTGTATAGGTTACGCTCTCTCTCTCTCTCCTAGTGTATAGGTTACGCTCTCTCTCTCTCTCCTAGTGTATAGGTTGCTCTCTCTCTCTCTCCTAGTGTATAGGTTATGCTCTCTCTGTCTCCTAGTGTATAGGTTACACTCTCTCTCTCTCCTAGTGTATAGGTTACACTCTCTCTCTCCTAGTGTATAGGTTACACTCTCTCTCTCAGTGTATAGGTTACACTCTCTCTCTCAGTGTATAGGTTACGCTCTCTTTCTCTCCTAGTGTATAGGTTACACTCTCTCTCTCCTAGTGTATAGGTTACGCTCTCTCTCTCTCCTAGTGTATAGGTTATGCTCTCTCTCTCTCCTAGTGTATAGGTTACACTCTCTCTCTCTCCTAGTGTATAGGTTACACTCTCTCTCTCCTAGTGTATAGGTTACGCTCTCTCTCTCTCCTAGTGTATAGGTTACACTCTCTCTCTCCTAGTGTATAGGTTACGCTCTCTCTCTCTCAGTGTATAGGTTACACTCTCTCTCTCCTAGTGTATAGGTTACGCTCTCTCTCTCTCCTAGTGTATAGGTTACGCTCTCTCTCTCCTAGTGTATAGGTTACGCTCTCTCTCTCTCAGTGTATAGGTTACACTCTCTCTCTCCTAGTGTATAGGTTACACTCTCTCTCTCCTAGTGTATAGGTTACACTCTCTCTCTCCTAGTGTATAGGTTACGCTCTCTCTCTCTCCTAGTGTATAGGTTACACTCTCTCTCTCCTAGTGTATAGGTTACGCTCTCTCTCTCTCCTAGTGTATAGGTTATGCTCTCTCTCTCTCCTAGTGTATAGGTTATGCTCTCTCTCTCTCTCCTAGTGTATAGGTTATGCTCTCTCTCTCTCTCTCTCCTAGTGTATAGGTTACGCTCTCTCTCTCTCTCCTAGTGTATAGGTTACGCTCTCTCTCTCTCTCCTAGTGTATAGGTTGCTCTCTCTCTCTCTCCTAGTGTATAGGTTATGCTCTCTCTGTCTCCTAGTGTATAGGTTACACTCTCTCTCTCTCCTAGTGTATAGGTTACACTCTCTCTCTCCTAGTGTATAGGTTACACTCTCTCTCTCAGTGTATAGGTTACACTCTCTCTCTCAGTGTATAGGTTACGCTCTCTTTCTCTCCTAGTGTATAGGTTACACTCTCTCTCTCCTAGTGTATAGGTTACGCTCTCTCTCTCTCCTAGTGTATAGGTTATGCTCTCTCTCTCTCCTAGTGTATAGGTTACACTCTCTCTCTCTCCTAGTGTATAGGTTACACTCTCTCTCTCCGAGTGTATAGGTTACGCTCTCTCTCTCTCCTAGTGTATAGGTTACACTCTCTCTCTCCTAGTGTATAGGTTACGCTCTCTCTCTCTCAGTGTATAGGTTACACTCTCTCTCTCCTAGTGTATAGGTACGCTCTCTCTCTCTCCTAGTGTATAGGTTACGCTCTCTCTCTCCTAGTGTATAGGTTACGCTCTCTCTCTCTCAGTGTATAGGTTACACTCTCTCTCTCCTAGTGTATAGGTTACACTCTCTCTCTCCTAGTGTATAGGTTACACTCTCTCTCTCCTAGTGTATAGGTTACGCTCTCTCTCTCTCCTAGTGTATAGGTTACACTCTCTCTCTCCTAGTGTATAGGTTACGCTCTCTCTCTCTCCTAGTGTATAGGTTATGCTCTCTCTCTCTCCTAGTGTATAGGTTACACTCTCTCTCTCTCCTAGTGTATAGGTTACACTCTCTCTCTCCTAGTGTATAGGTTACGCTCTCTCTCTCTCTCCTAGTGTATAGGTTACACTCTCTCTCTCCTAGTGTATAGGTTACGCTCTCTCTCTCTCAGTGTATAGGTTACACTCTCTCTCTCCTAGTGTATAGGTTACGCTCTCTCTCTCTCCTAGTGTATAGGTTACACTCTCTCTCTCCTAGTGTATAGGTTACGCTCTCTCTCTCTCAGTGTATAGGTTACACTCTCTCTCTCCTAGTGTATAGGTTACACTCTCTCTCTCCTAGTGTATAGGTTACGCTCTCTCTCTCTCCTAGTGTATAGATTACACTCTCTCTCTCTCCTAGTGTATAGGTTACGCTCTCTCTCTCTCTCCTAGTGTATAGGTTATGCTCTCTCTCTCTCTCCTAGTGTATAGGTTACACTCTCTCTCTCCTAGTGTATAGTTTACACTCTCTCTCTCCTAGTGTATAGGTTACACTCTCTCTCTCCTAGTGTATAGGTTACGCTCTCTCTCTCCTAGTGTATAGGTTACACTCTCTCTCTCCTAGTGTAATAGGTTACACTCTCTCTCTCCTAGTGTATAGGTTACGCTCTCTCTCTCTCATAGTGTATAGGTTACGCTCTCTCTCTCTCTCCTAGTGTATAGGTTATGCTCTCTTCTCTCTCTCCTAGTGTATAGGTTACTCTCTCTCTCTCCTAGTGTATAGGTATGCTCTCTCCTCCTCTCCTAGTGTATAGGTTACACTCTGTCTCTCTAGTGATAGGTTACGCTCTCTCTCTCCTAGTGTATAGGTACACTCTCTCTCTCTCTCTCCTAGTGTATAGGTTACAGCTTCTCTCTCTCCTAGTGTATAGGTTACACTCTCTCCTCTCTCTCCTAGTGTATAGGTTACGCTCTCTCCTCTCTCCTAGTGTATAGGTTACGCTCTCTCTCATCTCCTAGTGTATAGGTTATGCTCTCTCTCTCTCCTAGTGTATAGGTTACGCTCTCTCTCTCTCCTAGTGTATATGTTACGCTCTCTCCTCTCTCCTAGTGTATAGGTTACGCTCTCTCTCTCTCTCTCTCCTAGTGTATAGGTTACACTCTCTCTCTCTCCTAGTGTATAGGTTACGCTCTCTCTCTCTCCTAGTGTATAGGTTATGCTCTCTCTCTCTCTCCTAGTGTATAGGTTACACTCTCTCTCTCCTAGTGTTTCGGTTACACTCTCTCTCTCCTAGTGTATAGGTTACGCTCTCTCTCTCTCTCCTAGTGTATAGGTTACACTCTCTCTCTCTCTCAGTGTATAGGTTACACTCTCTCTCTCTCTCCTAGTGTATAGGTTATGCTCTCTCTCTCTCCTAGTGTATAGGTTACGCTCTCTCTCTCTCCTAGTGTATAGGTTACGCTCTCTCTCTCCTAGTGTATAGGTTACACTCTCTCTCTCCTAGTGTATAGGTTACACTCTCTCTCTCCTAGTGTATAGGTTACGCTCTCTCTCTCTCTCTCCCAGTGTATAGGTTACGCTCTCTCTCTCTCTCCTAGTGTATAGGTTACGCTCTCTCTCTCCTAGTGTATAGGTTACGCTCTCTCTCTCTCTCTCTCCCAGTGTATAGGTTACGCTCTCTCTCTCTCTCTCTCCCAGTGTATAGGTTACGCTCTCTCTCTCTCTCTCTCTCTCTCTCCTAGTGTATAGGTTACACTCTCTCTCTCTCTCTCTCTCTCCTAGTGTATAGGTTACACTCTCTCTCTCTCTGTATCTCTCTCTCTCTCTCCTAGTGTATAGGTTTACTCTCTCTCTCTCCTAGTGTATAGGTTACGCTCTCTCTCTCCTATGTATCTCTCTCTCTCTCTCCTAGTGTATAGGTTACACTCTCTCTCTCTCTCTCTCTCTCTCTCTCTCCTAGTGTATAGGTTACACTCTCTCTCTCTCTCTATCTCTCTCTCTCTCCTAGTGTATAGGTTACACTCTCTCTCTCTCTTCTGTATCTCTCTCTCTCTCCTAGTGTATAGGTTACGCTCTCTCTCTCTCCTAGTGTATAGGTTACGCTCTCTCTCTCCTAGTGTATAGGTTATGCTCTCTCTCTCTCTCCTAGTGTATAGGTTACGCTCTCTCTCTCTCCTAGTGTATAGGTTATGCTCTCTCTCTCTCTCCTAGTGTATAGGTTACGCTCTCTCTCTCTCCTAGTGTATAGGTTACGCTCTCTCTCTCTCCTAGTGTATAGGTTACGCTCTCTCTCTCTCCTAGTGTATAGGTTACGCTCTCTCTCTCTCCTAGTGTATAGGTTACGCTCTCTCTCTCTCCTAGTGTATAGGTTACGCTCTCTCTCTCTCCTAGTGTATAGGTTACTCTCTCTCTCTCTCTCCTAGTGTATAGGTTACGCTCTCTCTCTCTCCTAGTGTATAGGTTACGCTCTCTCTCTCTCCTAGTGTATAGGTTACGCTCTCTCTCTCTCCTAGTGTATAGGTTACGCTCTCTCTCTCTCCTAGTGTATAGGTTACACTCTCTCTCTCTCCTAGTGTATAGGTTACACTCTCTCTCTCCTAGTGTATAGGTTACACTCTCTCTCTCCTAGTGTATAGGTTACACTCTCTCTCTCTCTAGTGTATAGGTTACGCTCTCTCTCTCTCCTAGTGTATAGGTTACACTCTCTCTCTCCTAGTGTATAGGTTACGCTCTCTCTCTCTCCTAGTGTATAGGTTACTCTCTCTCTCTCCTAGTGTATAGGTTACACTCTCTCTCTCTCCTAGTGTATAGGTTACACTCTCTCTCTCCTAGTGTATAGGTTACGCTCTCTCTCTCTCCTAGTGTATAGGTTACACTCTCTCTCTCCTAGTGTATAGGTTACGCTCTCTCTCTCCTAGTGTATAGGTTACACTCTCTCTCTCCTAGTGTATAGGTTACGCTCTCTCTCTCTCCTAGTGTATAGGTTACACTCTCTCTCTCCTAGTGTATAGGTTACGCTCTCTCTCTCTCAGTGTATAGGTTACACTCTCTCTCTCCTAGTGTATAGGTTACACTCTCTCTCTCCTAGTGTATAGGTTACACTCTCTCTCTCCTAGTGTATAGGTTACGCTCTCTCTCTCCTAGTGTATAGGTTACACTCTCTCTCTCCTAGTGTATAGGTTACGCTCTCTCTCTCTCCTAGTGTATAGGTTATGCTCTCTCTCTCTCCTAGTGTATAGGTTACACTCTCTCTCTCTCCTAGTGTATAGGTTACACTCTCTCTCTCCTAGTGTATAGGTTACGCTCTCTCTCTCTCCTAGTGTATAGGTTACACTCTCTCTCTCCTAGTGTATAGGTTACGCTCTCTCTCTCTCAGTGTATAGGTTACACTCTCTCTCTCCTAGTGTATAGGTTACGCTCTCTCTCTCTCCTAGTGTATAGGTTACACTCTCTCTCTCCTAGTGTATAGGTTACGCTCTCTCTCTCTCAGTGTATAGGTTACACTCTCTCTCTCCTAGTGTATAGGTTACACTCTCTCTCTCCTAGTGTATAGGTTACCTCTCTCTCTCCTAGTGTATAGGTTACGCTCTCTCTCTCTCCTAGTGTATAGGTTTGCTCTCTCTCTCTCCTAGTGTATAGGTTACGCTCTCTCTCTCCTAGTGTATAGGTTACTCTCTCTCTCTCCTAGTGTATAGGTTACGCTCTCTCTCTCTCTCCTAGTGTATAGGTTACGCTCTCTCTCTCTCCTAGTGTATAGGTTACACTCTCTCTCTCCTAGTGTATAGTTTACACTCTCTCTCTCCTAGTGTATAGGTTACACTCTCTCTCTCCTAGTGTATAGGTTACGCTCTCTCTCTCCTAGTGTATAGGTTACACTCTCTCTCTCCTAGTGTATAGGTTACACTCTCTCTCTCCTAGTGTATAGGTTACGCTCTCTCTCTCCTAGTGTATAGGTTACGCTCTCTCTCTCTCCTAGTGTATAGGTTACGCTCTCTCTCTCTCTCCTAGTGTATAGGTTACTCTCTCTCTCTCCTAGTGTATAGGTTACGCTCTCTCTCTCTCCTAGTGTATAGGTTACACTCTCTCTCTCCTAGTGTATAGGTTACGCTCTCTCTCTCCTAGTGTATAGGTTACACTCTCTCTCTCTCTCTCCTAGTGTATAGGTTACGCTCTCTCTCTCCTAGTGTATAGGTTACACTCTCTCTCTCTCTCTGTATAGGTTACGCTCTCTCTCTCTCTCCTAGTGTATAGGTTACGCTCTCTCTCTCCTAGTGTATAGGTTACGCTCTCTCTCTCTCCTAGTGTATAGGTTACTCTCTCTCTCTCTCCTAGTGTATAGGGTACGCTCTCTCTCTCTCCTAGTGTATAGGTTACGCTCTCTCTCTCTCTCCTAGTGTATAAGATGTGTATAAGAGACAGGGTTACGCTCTCTCTCTCTCCTAGTGTATAGGTTACGCTCTCTCTCTCTCCTAGTGTATAGGTTACGCTCTCTCTCTCTCCTAGTGTATAGGTTACGCTCTCTCTCTCTCTAGTGTATAGGTTACGCTCTCTCTCTCTCCTAGTGTATAGGTACGCTCTCTCTCTCTCTCCTAGTGTATAGGTTATGCTCTCTCTCTCTCTCTCTCCTAGTGTATAGGTTACGCTCTCTCTCTCTCCTAGTGTATAGGTTACATCTCTCTCTCTCCTAGTGTATAGGTTACTCTCTCTCTCTCCTAGTGTATAGGTTACGCTCTCTCTCTCCTAGTGTATAGGTTACACTCTCTCTCTCCTAGTGTATAGGTTACGCTCTCTCTCTCTAGTGTATAGGTTACACTCTCTCTCTCTAGTGTATAGGTTACACTCTCTCTCTCTAGTGTATAGGTTACGCTCTCTCTCTCTCCTAGTGTATAGGTTACACTCTCTCTCTCCTAGTGTATAGGTTACGCTCTCTCTCTCTCCTAGTGTATAGGTTACGCTCTCTCTCTCTCTAGTGTATAGGTTACCTCTCTCTCTCTCCTAGTGTATAGGTTACACTCTCTCTCTCCTAGTGTATAGGTTACGCTCTCTCTCTCTCCTAGTGTATAGGTTACACTCTCTCTCTCCTAGTGTATAGGTTACGCTCTCTCTTCTAGTGTATAGGTTACACTCTCTCTTCTCCTAGTGTATAGGTTACGCTCTCTCTCTCCTAGTGTATAGGTTACACTCTCTCTCTCCTAGTGTATAGGTTACGCTCTCTCTCTCTCTAGTGTATAGGTTACACTCTCTCTCTCCTAGTGTATAGGTTACACTCTCTCTCTCCTAGTGTATAGGTTACTCTCTCTCTCCTAGTGTATAGGTTACGCTCTCTCTCTCTCTAGTGTATAGGTTACACTCTCTCTCTCTAGTGTATAGGTTACGCTCTCTCTCTCTCCTAGTGTATAGGTTATGCTCTCTCTCTCTCTCTCCTAGTGTATAGGTTACACTCTCTCTCTCTCCTAGTGTATAGGTTACTCTCTCTCTCCTAGTGTATAGGTTACTCCTCTCTCTCTCCTAGTGTATAGGTTACACTCTCTCTCTCTAGTGTATAGGTTACGCTCTCTCTCTCCTAGTGTATAGGTTACACTCTCTCTCTCCTAGTGTATAGGTTACGCTCTCTCTCTCTCCTAGTGTATAGGTTACACTCTCTCTCTCCTAGTGTATAGGTTACTCTCTCTCTCTCCTAGTGTATAGGTTACACTCTCTCTCTCCTAGTGTATAGGTTACACTCTCTCTCTCCTAGTGTATAGGTTACACTCTCTCTCTCCTAGTGTATAGGTTACGCTCTCTCTCTCTCCTAGTGTATAGGTTACGCTCTCTCTCTCCTAGTGTATAGGTTACGCTCTCTCTCTCCTAGTGTATAGGTTACACTCTCTCTCTCTCCTAGTGTATAGGTTACGCTCTCTCTCTCTCTCCTAGTGTATAGGTTATGACTCTCTCTCTCTCCTAGTGTATAGGTTACACTCTCTCTCTCCTAGTGTATAGGTTACACTCTCTCTCTCCTAGTGTATAGGTTACACTCTCTCTCTCTAGTGTATAGGTATTACCTCTCTCTCTCCTAGTGTATAGGTTACATCTCTCTCTCTCCTAGTGTATAGTTACACTCTCTCTCTCTCCTAGTGTATAGGTTACGCTCTCTCTCTCTCCTAGTGTATAGGTTACGCTCTCTCTCTCTC
>NW_022264620.1:0-25976 GCF_002021735.2 Oncorhynchus kisutch
TTTTTTTCTCAACGACAGAAGGACCCCTTCTCCAAGATCTTACCTTTTTCCACTAAAGAAGATCTTTCTCAAAGATACCCCACCCCCCCCCCTTTTTTACTCTAGACTAAGACCTTTTTAGACACTACCCTTCTTCAGCCTAAAGAGGATTTTTTCACAAAGATACCACCTTTTTTTACTCAAGACTAAAGGCCCTTTTTTTTCTCCAGACACTACCTCTTTTAGCTAAAGACAAAGACCTTTTCAACAAAGAAACTGGACTCACTACACTGACACAGGGTAGAGGACTTTTTACCCATCCTGACAAACGTATCTCCAACTTAGGAGCAAAATG
The DNA here is from genome assembly GCF_002021735.2 of Oncorhynchus kisutch. NCBI lineage: Eukaryota > Metazoa > Chordata > Actinopteri > Salmoniformes > Salmonidae > Oncorhynchus > Oncorhynchus kisutch. The sequence goes on from NW_022264620.1 coordinate 335, forward strand.
ATACAAATTACATTATAGGCCCACCACACTCACACCCCTGCACCATACACCCACATACCAAAAACCTAGGTAAGACCACACATCCAACCAGGACTACATTCAAGGCAAGTAAATTGCACAGTACACCCTACTGTACATGTAGATATATATACATACATTTTTACTACTTTTTTTTACTACTTTTTGCACCTTTTATTTCAATTTTATTTATATATCTTGACCCCCAGGACTTCTAGTCCTACTTAAAATTCACCTGGTACCTCTCAGACACCCACAACCCAAACAGCAACCCCAAAAGCAAAGAGTCTACTCCTCCTATACAATTCCCCACAGGGATCCACGACAGAGGCCTTCCCAAAAATAAAACCTCTCTCACACGGGCAAAACACCAAAATATTCAACACTGAACCTAACCCTAGCCTTCTTACTTTGACCTTAACCCCACCTGAATAACTCCAACCCTAACTGTAACTATTCCAACCCCAACCCTAACCTTAACCCTCACCTTAACCATCCTACTCTAAATCTAGCCCTGACCATTCTTATTTGGACCTCAACCTTAGCCTTAAACCACTCCAACTCTAACCTTGGCCAATCCAACCCCTACCATTCTTAATACCGTCTCTGACCTTAGCCCTGGCCCCTAACCCGAACTGCAACCCCAGCTCCAACCCCTCTGTGTATGTTTGTGTGTGTACATGTATCTGTACCTGACCTCATGTTGTTAACCCTGTCTGTCCCTTACAATGTATTGTGTCTCCTATTTTGTCACACTCCACTCTTCATTCATACCAAATAACATTTGAAAAGCTTGTGTCACTACAAGGTTGAACATTTATCACATTGGGTCTCCATGGTATTGTTATTAGATGTGCTTGACCTCCACTCTAACTGCCCATCCACTTGACTGCATCCCCATTCCACTCTCACCTTCATCTGATTCCTCCACACCACAACCTGTTAGCGGCTATCCTACCTAGTAACAGTACAGACCAATCGAAATAACCTAAGCCATATTCCCACACGCGCACACACCGGAGAGTTAGCTCTCCTCACAACTTTACGAGGAGACCACCGGACAGTAAACATTTCGCTCCACACATCCAACCAGGACTACATTCAAGGCAAGTAAATTGCACAGTACACCCTACTGTACATGTAGATATATATACATACATTTTTACTACTTTTTGCACCTTTTATTTCAATTTTATTTATATATTCTCCTCCCTGCTACCTGATGAAGCCGGTCGTGGCTGGGCTACCCCTAGACCCGTGTGAGACTGTGAGGAAAGCAGATTCCACACGGACTTCGGGGGTAGCTCCTTTTGGCTACTCTTTTATTTGTACACTTTACTTTCCTTAATTGGATTTTTACACAGCTCTCATATATATGCACACACTAGGATGTAGTGGAGTGTGACGTTGTATGCTATCCCTCACACCACTGGTTGTGTTGTATGTTTATGCTTTTGTATATGTAAAAAATATGTGTATAGGCACATCCCCTTTTATGTTCATGTGTGTATGCATGTGTGCCCCCACCTCATCCTTGGTCCCAACCCTGCTGACAGACAGACACTAATACTTAGCCATCGGCCCTTTTACCAGTAGGCTCCCCTAGGAATATTAAGGTGGCCATTAGAACCATAAAATAGTTATTTTATAGTATTTGAGAGCTACAATGATTACAGACTCTTAAAAATGTACTTTATAATTATCCTTATTGATCCCTTGGATCCTGTAACAATAATCACTAGGGAACCAATTTATATTTTACAAAATATCAAATTTTCTTCTCTTTGGGCTACCATGACCATGGAACCTGGACCAATAGGAAAAAAAAAAAAAAAAAATTTAAAACAAAAGAATACAAATTAAAAATTAATACATATGTACATAAATATATATATTAGTTTATTTTCAAAGTCTCTTGAACTCAGGGTTACCATGACCATGGACCCTTGACCAAAATAAACAATAAAATAGAACACAAATAGACCAAATTTAAACCAAAAAAAAACCTTCACCTACCTACCACCCTTCAAAAATATTTTTGGGAGACACCCACCAGCACCCCCAACGGACGAGAACCTTTTTTCTCCAACTACTCTGGGGGCCCGGCTATTCGACTCCCCCGCAGCGAGCGGACCCTAAGCAATCAGGCCCAACCATACACCAAGCAAGAAGAAGGGAGGAAATGGTAGACCGGACTCCTTCGGGACCCCTCTGGGGCCTGTTGGCAGACCTATCGGCTCAACCCTCCCAGCCCCCCTACACACGGGAGACTCACGTAACGCGCTGGACCACTATCTACCCCAGATTAGATCTGGATTGGCAGTAGGTTCAGTAGCGCGTGTTTCCTCCTAGCGGGTTGGGATACCCAAAAGAGGGGCTTTTGGGTTATGCGCTGCGGCTGGAGGATCGCGTCTGCCGAATAACCCCTGGGGTGCCCAGATAATGTCTGGCGAGGTATCGGACCCCGCAGAGGAATTTCCCGCTGGGGGACCCCTTACCCCGCCGCACTTAGCCTGGACAACCGAACCATTTTTTACTTGGACTACGAACCAATTCACTGTCTAGGGATGATATACCTCTGGAAACGTTACGATCCTGGAAGGGAGTAATTCCACTGGTCACTATTACCCAAAACCTCTGAATTACCCACGACTGAGATGGTGGGGATGGAAACACCCAATTAACTTCTACTACTGCCGGACGTTTCATACGTAAGCCAGAGAAGGTTTGCCGGTTTCTAAACCCTCCATACACTGACCGAAACACAGGACGTGACTCCAGGGGCGGATGCATGACAACCGTATAGAGGGCTCGCCTTCTGGGTTTTTGTCTGCTCAAACCACTGGCTGTTATAGACTGACCACTTGACAGGGACACATGGCAACCGACTGAGGCCCGGACCTGCACAAGGTACGCAACTCGATGGTTTTGCCTGATCCTACGCCAAGTATACCCTACAGACCAGCTGGATTCGACTAGACATGGGTTGATTTGGAAATAGGATCCTGGAAGGGAATAACTCCCAATCATACACATGATTGAAAACATCCAGGACCAAAGACTGACGAACACTGAAGTGAATACATAGACAACATGGAGCTAAAAAAGAAGGATCCGAAAGAGAGTAAACTCCCAGGTTGCACTATGCTTTCCACTTCCGTTGACATAGCGGACCTGGACATCATGACCATACCACTCGACATGGACACATGGCAACCAACCGAGGACCGGACCTGCATAAGGTACGCAACTCAAGGGCTTTGCCTGATCCTAAGTTGAGTTGACAGACCTACCTAAACTTAACCCTTTCTATACCTTACCCTAACCCTAACCCTAACCTTAACCATCCCGAAACCCATACCTAAACTTAACCCTAACCTTAACCCTTCTTAAAAAACCATATCTTACCCTAACCCTAAACCCTAACCTTAACCATTCTAAAACCATACCTAACCCTACAGACAGACAGTCCTTTAACCCAACCAACGGGTTAATCTACAAGTGGGCGACCATGGGGCCTACAACTTTGGCCGGCCGCGCCCGTACCCTCCGACCTGCGCGTATATGATGTGGAGTGCAACCCCTCCCTTCCCCCCTCCGGTTTCCACGTGTCAGAGATGGAAGTGGATCAACCGACTCAAAACTAGAAACCTAACCCTAACCCTAACCCTAACCCCCTAACCCTAACCCCTAACCCTAACCCTAACCCCCTAACCCTAACCCCCTAACCCCTAACCCTAACCCTAACCCTAACCCCCTAACCCTAACCCTAACCCTCTAACCCTAACCCCTAACCCTAACCCTCTAACCCTAACCCCTAACCCTAACCCCTAACCCCTAACCCCCTAACCCTAACCCTAACCCCCTAACCCTAACCCTAACCCTAACCCCCTAACCCAAACCCCCTAACCCCTAACCCCTAACCCTAACCCAACCCCTAACCCCCTAACCCTAACCCCCTAACCCCCTAACCCCCAGGTTGCACTATGCTTTCCACTTCCGTTGACATAGCGGACCTGGACATCATGACCATACCACTCGACATGGACACATGGCAACCAACCGAGGACCGGACCTGCATAAGGTACGCACTCAAGGGCTTTGCCTGATCCTAAGTTGAGTTGACAGACCTACCTAAACTTAACCCTTTCTATACCTTACCCTAACCCTAACCCTAACCTTAACCATCCCGAAACCCATACCTAAACTTAACCCTTCTTAAAAAACATATCTTACCCTAACCCTAAACCCTAACCTTAACCATTCTAAAACCATACCTAACCCTAACCCTACAGACAGACAGTCCTTTTACCCAACCAATGGGTTAATCTACAAGTGGGCGACCATGGGGCCTACAACTTTGGCCGGCCGCGCCCGTACCCTCCGACCTGCGCGTATATGATGTGGAGTGCAACCCCTCCCTTCCCCCCTCCGGTTTCCACGTGTCAGAGATGGAAGTGGATCAACCGACTCAAAACTAGAAACCTAACCCTAACCCTAACCCCTAACCCAACCCTAACCCCAAACCCCTAACCCTAACCCCTGACCCTGACCCTAAACCCTAAACCCTGACCCTGACCCTAAACCCTAACCCTTAACCCTAACCCCCTAACCCTAACCATCCCGAAACCCATACCTAAACTTAACCCTAACCTTAACCCTTCTTAAAAAAACATATCTTACCCTAACCCTAACCTTAACCATTCTAAAACCATACCTAACCCTACAGACAGACAGTCCTTTTACCCAACCAATGGGTTAATCTACAAGTGGGCGACCATGGGGCCTACAACTTTGGCCGGCCGCGCCCGTACCCTCCGACCTGCGCGTATATGATGTGGAGTGCAACCCCTCCCTTCCCCCCTCCGGTTTCCACGTGTCAGAGATGGAAGTGGATCAACCGACTCAAAACTAGAAACCAACCCTAACCCTAACCATTCTGAAAAACTATACCTAACCCTAAACCTAACCTCTCTAAAAAAAACTATTCCTTACCCTAACCTTAACCACTCTAAAAACTTTACCTAAACCTAAAACCTACTGACAGACAGTCTTTTAACCCAACCAACGGGTTAATCTACAAGTGGGCAACCATGGGGCCTACTACTTTGGCCGGCCGCGCCCGGACCCACCCGGAACGCGCGTATATGATGTGGAGTGCACACCCCTCCCTTTCCCCCCCCTTCGGCTTCCACGTGTCAGAGATGGAAGTGGATGAACCGACTCAAAACTAGACAAACTAACCCTAACCCTAACCCCCTAACCCTAACCCCCTAACCCCCACCCCCCAACCCTAACCCTAACCCCCAACCCTAACCCCCAACCCTAACCCCCAACCCTAACCCCCAACCCTAACCCCCAACCCTAACCCCCAACCCTAACCCCTACCCTAACCCCCTAACCCTACCCCAACCCCTAACCCCCTAACCCTACCCCAACCCCTAACCCTACCCCTAATCAGAATAGACAAAAAACACACTTCACAACCATCAGACTCACACCGATAGGGAGGATAACCTCACACAGGTAGAAAGACAGGCAATACAACAACTTAAAAATAACCCACACATAATCATCAAACCAGCAGATAAAGGTTCAAAAATAGTAATATTGGATAAACATCAATACATGTATGAAGCCAACAGACAGTTATCAAACACCAAGCATTATAAACAAATAGAAAACAGTATACAACCACCCTAACCCTAACCCCCTAACCCTAACCCTAACCCCCTAACCCTAACCCTAAAGCCAACAGACAGTTATCAAACACCAAACATTATAAACAAATAGAAAACAGTATACAACCACAAACACAGACACAGCTAAGGACAATAATAAAAAGACTCTACGACCAACACTATATCACAGCAAAACAACGGGACTTTCTCTACGGTACAGACACCCCACGACCTAGACTATTCTACTTACTGCTAAAAGTACACAAGGAACCGGAGACATGGACAATTCCCTTTGAAGTTCCTCCTGGCAGACCGATTGTCTCAGACTGCAATAGTGAATCCTATAACATTTCACAAGATCACCATATCAACCCTCTCTCCACCAGGCATCCCAGCTTTCTCAGGGACACTTACCACTTCATGGAGAGGATTGGACCCATAGTTGTTCCCTCCCACACACACATATTCACAATAGATATTGATAGCTTATACACCAACATAAATACAGCAACAGGAATACAAGCAATTAGGAATATCTTTAAGAGATACCCAGACAACACTAGACCGGACAAAGAAATATTACAACTATTAGAAATCAGCCTGACTAGCAATGACTTTTTATTCAATGATCATTATTATCTGCAGGTGGAGGGAACAGCTATGGGCAAAAAATTTGCACCTGCTTACGCCAATATATACATGGCTGAATGGGAGAGAGAGGCACTGGCCAAGTGTCCATATCAACCCACTTTTTATTACGGCTTTTTAGACGACATAATAGGAGCCTGGCCCTACGACATCCAGTTATTCACAGATTTTATAAACATTCTTAACAGTAATCCTCCATCCATTAAGGTTAAATTCACCTGCAAGAAGTCAACTTCTTAGACAACAGTTTTTTTCAGTAATAACAATCACAGAAAACACTACACACTAGAGTTTACTTCAAACCAACAGACACACATGCTTTACTTCATAAACACAGTTACCATCCTAAACATACATTTAAGGGAATAATAAAATCACAAATCATACGGTTCTACAGGATATCATCTTGCAAGCAAGACCTGGATTATGCAATAAATAGATTATTCAATGTACTTAGAAGAAGAGGATATTCAAAACGATTTTTAAGAACCATTAAAAACAACACATTGGCCACCCTCCCTCCCATTCATCCAACACTCACAGACCACAGCAAATCATCTCCCTCTCTTAACCTTAACCTCAATCCTACTCCTAACCTTAATCCCTCCCCAAACCTCACGCCTAACCTTAACCTTTCCCCAAACCCCACGCCTAATCTTAATCTCTTCCCAAACCCCACGCCTAACCTCACCCGTTCCCCAAACCCCACGCCTAACCCTAATGTGTACCAATACCCTAACCAGGGTTCTCATCCTATCCTGACTCCCCTATGGAAAGTGATCTGCACCAATCACTAAACACTTCCTGTCTCTTCTCCCTTGTCATCAATACTCAATCAACAAACAATTATCATCCCCCTAGTAACCACATTTTCACATAGAATTAGACCCCTACATCAAACAACTTCTCTACAGCTCAGCACACTTACATACCACTCAAACCATACAGAATTATTTCAGCATTTAGAAAGAACAAAAACTTAAAGGACCTCCTCACCAAAGCAAGATTCAGTAGTAAGCCACCACAAGACCTCAAACCTCATAAGTTCCATTTGACAGATAAAGTTAATTACAAATACACAGCCACACATCAGCACCAGTACAAGAATCCTATTCATTGAACACACAACACCATTTATATCATTACATGTACACTTTGCAATAAACAATACATTGGAGAAACCAAACACACCATAGAAACCAGACTCAAACAACACCTGTATAACATTAAAAGGGCACACCTACAAACGGAACTCATAACCCACTTCCAGGAGCACCCCATCACTCACCTTACCATATCAGGGTTACAGTCACATATAGGCTGGACCTGTGGGCAGCGAAAGAGGGTAGAACGGGAGTGGATCAATAACAATAACGCCAAATGGCCTGAACGAGAGGTTTTAGAAAATGGGTTTTAACAGACAGGAAAATGGATGGAGAAGAACATGGTTTTATTCATATTTTTACTCAATATATTTATGGTTTGTTTGGTTTTAGTTTGGCACTTCCTCTTTTAGGTTTTTCCTTTCCTTTAACAAAACAATAAAACCATTTAAATGCACAATATGGCGTTTATGTTCAAATTTAACAACACTATGGTTGAATGAATCTCTCACCACATTGACTTCTACACTGCCACCCAGAAAAAGAGGCAACTTGGAGCCTACCTCAGTTTAATTTATGATCCTAGGAGGACATCTACAGGCCTCTTTAAGTACTACACCTAATTATATTAGATCAGCAGAAATGGGAGGGATAAACAGGAGATAGGCCTGTGCACCGTAAAACTAACTAGTTGAACTAAACACAATTATATTCAAAACCTAACCCTCTAACCCTCTAACCCTAACCCTCTAACCCTAACCCTCTAACCCCAACCCTGGTTTGCATCCTGCTCCCAACCCTAACCTTAAACCTAACCCTCCCGCATCATCATCCCATCAACACAAAATACTCATCCCCTTGGCATCAACATTTTCACATAGAGTCAGACCCCTACCTCAAGCAATAAAACACAACTTCTCCATAGCACAACAGGTTTAGCCATCTCTTCAACCTTACAGAATCATTTCAGCATTCAGGAAGAATAAAAATATCAGACTTACTCACTCAGGCAAAGTTCAATAACGTACCACCACAACCACCAAACCACATACTACAGACAGAGAAAATGAATCTCCAATCCCCACAGTGACACCTCTGCCCCGATCACAGATAACACTGGAGGTGCTGAGGGAAAGGTTATCTATATTATCACCTGTACACTATGAAATAAACACTATATCGGTCAAACAAAACATACAATAGAAACCTGGTTGAAACAACATCAAACAAGCATAATTACAGACCGTACTGGTTAATCACTTTCAAGACCACCCCATCACATACCTCACTGTATCGGATCTGCAGTCGGGTCCTGGGTGGACCGGGAGACAGCGAGGGGCAGCAGAACGCAATTGGATTTATTTATGATACTATGCAGCCATCTAGCATTTCTTTGAAGGTACTGCATTTGAATAACACATTTCATTAAGACATTGGAGGGGCACGTAGGAATTGGCCAGTGCACATAAAAAAACTAAACAGTTCATTTGAACCAAATATAAAACCTAACCCAACATGGTCAGGGGGGATCATCTCAGCCCAAATCCTAACCTTAATCTTGAAAGGGAAGATGACTCACCCGATCAACCTTTGGCTAGATCTGATTAACCAATCGGGGGAAGATGGTTTACTCCAACAACTCCCAGTTGCCTCAGGCCCTGATATTAAGTCGGGTTCTGATTCTACCCACATTGGAGAAAATGTGAGACTCTGAGACTATCACAGTGCAGGTGCATTTATACGGAGACTTGATTACACACAGGTGGATTGTATTTATCATCATTAGTCATTTAGGTCAATATTGGATCATTCAGAGATCCTCACTGAACTTCTGGAGAGAGTTTGCTGCACTGAAAGTAAAGGGGCTGAATAATTTTGCACACCCAATTTTTCAGTTTTTGATTTGTTAAAAAAGTTTGAAATATCCAATAAATGTCGTTCCACTTCATGATTGTGTCCCACTTGTTGTTGATTCTTCACAAAAAAATACCGTTTTATATCTTTATGTTTGAAGCCTGAAATGTGGCAAAAGGTCGCAAAGTTCAAGGGGGCCGAATACTTTCGCAAGGCACTGTATACTCATGGTATTTCTGTTTAGTAAAGAAAACTTTTTTTTTTATCTCCCGAGTGTAGTCCAAATTCAGTTTGGCTTTGGCTGCTTTAAGTTGACTCCAGGAGGTGCTGTCTAGGGATTGTTTATGTATTTTTTCACAGCATTCCAGCTCCTTCTCAAGATCTAACCTCTTCCATTGCTTTTTTCTTAGAGGAAGCATATGCAATTAGATGACCTCTTAGTGTGGCTTTAGCAGCGTCCCACATTGTGGCTGGAGAAACAGGAGAATCTTTATTGTCTTGTGTGTAGTTGTCTATCCATGTAGTTACCAATGTATGGAACGCTTCGTTTGATAGCATGGAGGTGTTGAATTTCCAGCTCTTTGACCTCGGGATGTTTTTGCAGAGGTCAAAGCGGAGGTGGACAAAGGCGTGATCTGAAAGTGCTATGGGTCCTATTGTACAAGTGGCTGAATTTATGAAACTCTTTGGGATAAAAATGTAATCTATACGGGAGTAGGTGTTATGGACATTAGAGTAGTATGTATAGTCCATAGATGAGCTATTAGTCTCTCTCCAGATATCTATCAGTCCCATCTCTTTAGTAAGAGAGTTCAACATCTTTGCAGATCTAGGATTTGTGGTGGGGACTTGAGATGATTTGTCTAGGGTTGGGTTTAGGGTACAATTAAAATCTCCGGCCACCACACCAAAGGAGACACAATGCTCATTGAACAGGGTTATAATTTTTGACATGAAGGCAGGAGTATCTGTGTTAGGGGCGTATATGTTTAATATAGTAATTGGTTGACCATATAGGGACCCAGTTATCAAAATAAATCTCCCCTCCGGATCAGAGGGGAGAGGCTGTGCCTCTACTGTTTGATTTGAAAGATGAGAAATACACCTGTCCCACCCAAGCTCTGCGGAGTTTGGCATGTTCAGCATCACAGAGGTGTGTCTCTTGTAATAGCGCGATGTCTGCTTTTTCCTTTTTTAGAGCACATAGTATATTTTTTCGTATTATTGCATGCCCTAGACCATGGCAGTTCCATGTCAATAGATTTAAGGTACTAGTCATCGTCATCGAGCAGTAATCGAACTTTAGTGCAAGTCATCTCTGGGTAAAAGTGGATGGTAATTACAGCTGCGTTCACATAAAAGGAAAATAAATGGTGTACATAAAATAATAATCTCTGAACACCCCAGCCGAGTTCCCAAACAACTCGACACATCCCGTTGGATCTATTACCCCCGCTCAGTCTCAATTCTGTGTTCCGAATAAAACAAAAACCGGGAACAGTTAGCAACACAACGTCTCCCTTTCCCCACCAAAGAAATGCCTCATCCTCTCCACCCAGCATTGAGTAAATAGCACAGTTGCCCTCGTCCAGACCACAGTAAAAGAGGGGAGAAAAATAAAATCAATAGCCCAGCCTACATATACCTCCCCCAAGGGACATAGGGAACCCCAAGTAATAATAGCAACAAAAAAACACAAAAAAACAGGGAAATAAAAGTAGGCTGAAACATTAGTAGGCCTAGGTTAGGCTATACAGCCCATCCCTCTCAGTTAAAGGAAAATAAATATAAATTGGACGGCTATAATGACATTTAGGGGGTGGGTCTCTGGATATCGGCTATATGTCATCTTTAGTAATGGCATTAATCGCATTTAGTCATTGGTCTGTTTCTCATTGGCCAGGATTGTCTTTCAAAAAACGTTTTGCCTCTTCGGGAGTTTTGAAGTGTCGCAAGGCTCCTTGGTGAAGAATCCTGAGCTCGTTTGGGTATTTGAATCCCCTGAAGATGCCTCGGTCAATGGAGTATTTCTTCACTTCGTCAAATTCTCGGCGCTTTCGGCATATTCCAGCTGACAGGTCCTGGTGTAAAGCGAGTTTGGCGTTTCCCACTGTGATGGTGTTGTTTTTCGCCGCCTGTAGGACTCGTTCCTTGTCGGTGAATCTCAGTAAACGTATGGTGATTGGGCGCGGTGGTTGTCTGGCTGCTGGTGGGGGCCGCAGTGCTCGGTGAGCTCTCTCGAGTTCTATGGGCCTGTCGGTGGACATGTGGAGCCACTCGGGAAGTTTGTCTTGCAGGTAGCGGATCAGTGGCATGTTTCCCTCTTCTTTTTCGCCCAGATTTAATAGAACACAATTATTCCTTCGCCCCCTGTTTTCCAGGTCCTCTGTTTTCTCTTCCAGATGCTCGATTTTCTTTTTAGCATATGCTATTGTTTCCATGGCATCTGTCAATAAGACTTTTTCTTACTAAAGCTAAATGAGTTTGAACTTGGAGTGGAGGTAAGATTAGGAATTGGAAACTACTTGTGCGGAGCTCTTAGTTCATGCGGCCATCTCGTCCAAGGGTCACCGCAGTAGCCACTCTTCATTTTTGCAATATTTTCCAATAAACCCACTCCTAAACCACGTATTGAACAACAGTACTATAGGCAACTTCCACACATTTAAAATCCTATCTCATAACCATTCAGAGCACCAATATTGTCTGTCATGTCACAGTCTTGACATGCCTCAAACATTACCTTTACACAATTGGGGGGAAAAAAACATATTACAAACACATCTTACAACCTCCCTCTGCATTACCGGTCTGGAGTTGAAAGCCTCCTGGACCAAAGGCCAGAGAGAAACTGTTGGATATGCAGAACTTGTTAGGGATAGGGTCTATGCTTCTCAATTTCCCACTGACTGATGTGTCCAAAGTAAACTGCCTGTTACTCAGGCCCAGAAGCCAGTATAGGCATATGATTGGTAGCATTGGATGGAAAACACTTTGAAGTTTGTATAAATGTTATAATGTATGAGACTATAACACAGTTGATATGGCAGGTGAAAATCCAAAGAGCTCCCAGGCTCTTATAATGGAAAGCTATGGGATCCCAGATTGGCTTCCACCAGATACCGCCAGATCCCAGATTGACTTCCACTAGATGTCAACAGTCTTTGTTCATTGTTTCAGGCTTGTTTCTTCAAAAAGCAAGAATTTGAAGTTTTTGTAGAACGAGTCCCGCTACAATATCAGTCTGTTGGCGATGAAGAGGCGCGCTTACTTATTTGACTTTTCTATTGAACATACTTTATGTATGACTTGTTTGAACAAAGTTTAGCGGTAGCTTGTTGGACTCCTTTGCATTTTGAGTGGATTACTGAAATCGATGGCGCCAACTAAACTGACTTTTTGTGATATAAAGAAGGATTTTATCTAACAAAACAAATATTAATGTTGTAGCTAGGACCCTTGGGATTGCAAACAGAGGAAGATTTTCAAAAGTAAGTGACTTAGTTAATCGTTATTAGTGATTTTATGAAGCCTGTGCTGGTTGAAAAATATGTTGTGGGGCGCGGTCTTCAAAAAATCACATGGTATGCTTTCGCTGTAAAGCCTATTGTAAATCAGACAATGCAGTTAGATTAACAATAATTTACGCTTTTAAATTATATAAGATACTTGTATGTTCATAAATGTTTAATATTACGATTATTTATTTAATTTGCGCGCCCTCCGATTTCACCAGATGTTGTCAACAGGTGCCACCCTACCCTTATTAAGACCTTGGCTCCACTTGGTATGAATAGTAAGGAGTAGTATGAAGCATTGACAGTGGGAGTTAGTGGGGGCCTAATTAAGAGAGCTGGAGGGGCCACCGACACGGGGAGGAAGTTCAACAAAAATAATGTATTTAATTGCTCAATCTGGTTTGGTCTTTTTTGTATTGAATTTTATTATATTATGCATTTTAACATAGCAGTTAGGGGTAGGGGTTAGGGTTGGGGGTTAGGGTTGGGGGTTAGGGTTAGGGGGGTTAGGGGTGGGGCTTACAGTTAGGACCCCTAACTGCATAGCATAGCACGTAATCCCTTCAGCCTTTGGGGGGATTTCCAATTATGTATTTACTTAATTATTTATTTAGGTATTTAATTGATCGAGTATCATTATCTCCCACCCTCTCCAGACCGGTCAGATGTACAATAGAGCAGAAACAGGGCAGAAAGTGGCAATAGACCCGTGCAACCCAAGGTTTGATACCAACATAAACAGAAACCTTCTTAAACCTAACCCTAACCCTATCCCCAGTTAGGACCCCTCAGGAGTAGTCAGGACCAGTTAGGACCCATCAGGACTATTCAGGACACATCAGGAGTAGTCAGGACCCGTCAGGAGTAGTCAGGACCAGTTAGGACCCGTCAGGAGTAGTCAGGACCCGTCAGGAGTAGTCAGGACCAGTTAGGACCCATCAGGAGTAGTCAGGACCGTCAGGAGTAGTCAGGACCAGTTAGGACCCATCAGGAGTAGTCAGGACCCGTCAGGAGTAGTCAGGACCAGTTAGGACCAGTCAGGAGTAGTCAGGACCCGTCAGGAGTAGTCAGGACCAGTTAGGAACCATCAGGAGTAGTCAGGACCCGTCAGGAGGTAGTCAGGACCAGTTAGGACCCGTCAGGAGTAGTCAGGACCAGTTAGGACCCATCAGGAGTAGTCAGGACCCGTCAGGAGTAGTCAGGACCCGTCAGGAGTAGTCAGGACCAGTTAGGACCCGCCGGGACCAGTTAGTTTCACACAAGACCAGTCAGGAGTAGCCAGGCCCAGTTAGGACATGTCAGGACCAGTCCGGTTCACACAAGCCCAGTCTGGTCCAGACAGGACCTAATTTGAGTAGTCAGGAGTAGTCAGGAGCAGTTAGGGCCTGTCAGGACCAGTCAGGATTAGTCAGGACCAGTTAGGACCAGTTAGGACCAGTCAGGAGCAGTCAGGGCTAGTCAGTAGTAGTCAGGACCAGTCAGGACCAGTCAGGAGCAGTCAGGAGCAGTCAGGGCAAGTCAGTAGTAGTCAGGAGCAGTCAGGAGTAGTCAGGAGCAGTAAAGAGTAATTAGGACCAGTCAGGACCAGTCAGGAGTAGTCAGGGCTAGTCAGTAGTAGTCAGGAGTAGCCAGGAGCAGTCAAAAGTAATTAAGACCAGTCAGGAAGAGTCCGGCCCAGTCAGGAGTAGGCAGGATTAGTCAGAAGTAGTCAGTACCAGTCAGGACCACTCAGTTGTCACACCCTCATCTTATACTTTCATTTACATGGAGACTGTCGTTAAACTGGCCCTGGGGCTAAGTGTGTGTGTGTGTCAGTTTGTGCCAGTGGGTGTGTGTGCGTGTGTCAGCACGTGCGTGTCAGTGTGTGCGTGTGTCAGCTGTGCGTGTGTCAGCGTGTTTTTTTGTCAGCGTGTGTGTGTGTCAGCGTGTGTGTGTGTGTCAGCGTGTGTGTGTGTCAGTGTGTGTGTGCGTGTGTCAGCACGTGCGTGTGTCAGCGTGTGTGTGTGTCAGTGTGTGTGTGTGTGTGTGTCAGTGTGTGTGTGTGTGTCAGTGTCTGTGTGCGTGGCCCTTGGGCTAACTGAAGCAGGTCACTATATTTACATTTGGCAACATAAGAGAGGCAAGGGTTAATGGTAAGAGGAGAGAACAGGGAAAATGTTTCTCCTTTCTTCCCTCTCAGGGCTGCTGGAATTAAAAAGGAAGAAATGCAATTTAAAGACATGAAGTAAACAATCACAGAACACTTGTTTCCAGCTCAGACACAATTTCCCAGGCCTTGTCCAATTCCATTGTAGCCCGGGGCCAGAGCAAGCTAACACCTGGTTCTACATCACTGATTCAAATAGTCACGGAGCTGCAAAATCAATCCACTTGACATTTTAAAGAACGGAGCAACACCACGTTATATACAGAAGTATTTGGTTTCTTATTAAAGGGAGAGTCTGTGGTTGGGGGAGGTGGTGACCAATGCTGCCCTGCCTCCCAACTGTTTGGATGAAGTAAAACATAACAAAACATCTCATAGTGCCAAGTCCACAACAATAATTCCCATTTCCTTATGGAATTCATTAAAACAAAGGTTAGAGAATAACTTTAACAGGGTTCTGGCCAGAAGCAGGGCTCTATATATCTAACAGGGTTCTGGACAGAAGCAGGGCTCTATATATCTAACAGGGTTCTGGCCAGAAGCAGGGCTCCATATATCTAACAGGGTTCTGGCCAGAAGCAGGGCTCTATATATCTAACAGGGTTCTGGCCAGAAGCAGGGCTCTATATATCTAACAGGGTTCTGGCCAGAAGCAGGGCTGTATATATCTAACAGGGTTCTGGCAAGAAGCAGGGATTTATATATCTAACAGGGTTCTGGCCAGAAGCAGGGCTCTATATATCTAACAGGGTTCTGGCCAGAAACAGGCTCCATATATCTAACAGGGTTCTGGCCAGAAGCAGGGCTCTATATATCTAACAGGGTTCTGGCCAGAAACAGGCTCCATATATCTAACAGGGTTCTGGCCAGAAGCAGGGCTCTATATATCTAACAGGGTTCTGGCCAGAAGCAGGGCTGTATATATCTAACAGGGTTCTGGCAAGAAGCAGGGATTTATATATCTAACAGGGTTCTGGCCAGAAGCAGGCTCCATATATCTAACAGGGTTCTGGCCAGAAGCAGGGCTCTATATATCTAACAGGGTTCTGGCCAGAAGCAGGGCTCTATATATCTAACAGGGTTCTGGTCAGAAGCAGGGTTCTGGCCAGAAGCAGGGCTCTATATATCTAACAGGGTTCTGGCCAGAAGCAGGGCTCTATATATCTAACAGGGTTCTGGTCAGAAGCAGGGCTCTATATATCTATCAGGGTTCTGGCCAGAAGCAGGGCTCTATATATCTAACAGCGTTCTGGCCAGAAGCAGGGCTCTATATATCTAACAGCGTTCTGGCCAGAAGCAGGGCTCTATATATCTAACAGCGTTCTGGCCAGAAGCAGGGCTCTATATATCTAACAGGGTTCTGGCCAGATGCAGGGCTCTATATATCTAACAGGGTTCTGGCCAGAAGCAGGGCTCTATATATCTAACAGCGTTCTGGCCAGATGCAGGGCTCCATATATCTAACAGGGTTCTGGTCAGAAGCAGGGCTCTATATATCTAACAGGGTTCTGGCCAGAAGCAGGGCTCTATATATCTAACAGGGTTCTGGCCAGAAGCAGGGCTCTATATATCTAGCAGCGTTCTGGCCAGATGCAGGGCTCTATATATCTAACAGCGTTCTGGTCAGAAGCAGGGCTCTATATATCTAGCAGCGTTCTGGCCAGATGCAGGGCTCTATATATCTAACAGCGTTCTGGCCAGAAGCAGGGCTCTATATATCTAACAGCGTTCTGGCCAGAAGCAGGGCTCTATATATCTAACAGCGTTCTGGCCAGAAGCAGGGCTCTATATATCTAACAGCGTTCTGGTCAGAAGCAGGGCTCTATATATCTAACAGCGTTCTGGCCAGATGCAGGGCTCTATATATCTAACAGGGTTCTGGCCAGAAGCAGGGCTCTATATATCTAACAGGGTTCTGGCCAGAAGCAGGGCTCTATATATCTAACAGCGTTCTGGCCAGAAGCAGGGCTCTATATATCTAACAGCGTTCTGGCCAGAAGCAGAGCTCTATATATCGGAGGATGCACTACAAAGAGAACAGGGCACCATTTCATATCTGTCCCTGGCTTTAGTTCTACTATTCTATTCTATGGTTTCCCCCTATCCTGAGGCCTGACTGACTGACTGAAGTTGTTCCACAACAAACTGTGTTTTACTAGCCTCTGTGGCATGTCAATCAATGGGGAACATTTTCAAAACAACACTCAACACCAGTACCAGCAGTTTAGCCTTAGGAAACACACCATGTAGACTGACTAACTTCAGTTCTTATTCCCCTCTACCTGTGGCACCAGAATAAGCTCTATCTAATAGAACTGCATGTAGTATTTTGGTGTTCATTGGCTACATTTTTTAAAACAACCTCACATAGAGTTGCCATTCACAAAACATTGGAGAGGATGTTTTCTAAAATCATAATTCTTTCATATCTGTTGGCAGATAATCTAAGAGTGTTCTCTGCCAGTGGCAGCCAGGTGTGTGAGGTGCTACCTGACCTGTTTCCCTGTGGCTACCTGACCCGTGGCCAGCCGTTTCCCTGTGGCTACCTGTCTCCCTGTGGCTACCTGTCTCCCTGTGGCAACCTGTCTCCCTGTGGCTACCTGTCTCCCTGTGGCAACCTGTCTCCCTGTGGCAACCTGTCTCCCTGTGGCTACCTGTCTCCCTGTGGCAACCTGTCTCCCTGTGGCTACCTGTCTCCCTGTGGCTACCTGTCTCCCTGTGGCTACCTGACCTGTTTCCCTGTGGCTACCTGACCTGTCTCCCTGTGGCTACCTGTTTCCCTGTGACTACCTGTCTCCCTGTGGCTACCTGTCTCCTTGTGGCTACCTGACCTGTTTCCCTGTGGCTACCTGACCTGTCTCCCTGTGGCTACCTGTTTCCCTGTGACTACCTGTCTCCCTGTGGCTACCTGTCTCCTTGTGGCTACCTGTCTCCCTGTGGCTACCTGACCTGTCTCCCTGTGGCTACCTGTCTCCCTGTGGCTACCTGTCTCCCTGTGGCTACCTGACCTGTCTCCCTGTGGCTACCTGTCTCCCTGTGGCTACCTGTCTCCCTGTGGCTACCTGACCTGTTTCCCTGTGGCTACCTGACCTGTCTCCCTGTGGCAACCTGTTTCCCTGTGACTACCTGTCTCCCTGTGGATACCTGACCTGTCTCCCTGTGGCTACCTGTCTCCCTGTGGCTACCTGACCTGTCTCCCTGTGGCTACCTGTCTCTCTGTGGCTACCTGTTTCCCTGTGGCTACCTGACCTGTTTCCCTGTGGCTACCTGACCTGTCTCCCTGTGGCAACCTGTTTCCCTGTGACTACCTGTCTCCCTGTGGCTACCTGAGCTGTCTCCCTGTGGCTACCTGTCTCCCTGTGGCTACCTGTCTCCCTGTGGCTACCTGACCTGTCTCCCTGTGGCTACCTGTCTCCCTGTGGCTACCTGTCTCCCTGTGGCTACTTGTCCACAGGTTCTACCTGACCTGTCTCCCTGTGGCTACCTGTCTCACAGTGGAAACCTGACCTGTCTCCAATTGGGTACCTTTCTACAGGTGCTACCTGTCTCTGTGTGTCTACCTGACCCTTCTCCCAGTGGCTACTTGTCTATAGTTGCTACCTGACCTGTCTCCCTGTGGCTACCTGTCTCACAGTGGAAACCTGACCTGTCTCCAATTGGGTACCTGTCTCCCAGTTTCTACCTGACCTGTATCCCTTTGGCTATTTGTCTCCCAGCTAACACACACAGGTTTTTTTAAATGGAACACAATCCTTTGGAGAGCACCTTCAATGTCCTCTGTGACACTCCCCTTTCCTCTCCTCTCCTCCCCTTTCCTCTCCTCTCCTCTCCTCCCCTTTCCTCCCCTGGTCAGTTTTACGAGGGT
Source organism: Oncorhynchus kisutch (assembly GCF_002021735.2). Lineage (NCBI taxonomy): Eukaryota > Metazoa > Chordata > Actinopteri > Salmoniformes > Salmonidae > Oncorhynchus > Oncorhynchus kisutch. Next base: position 19,168 of record NW_022264620.1, read on the forward strand.
TTGTTTGGCAGCGTGAGTGAAGGAGGCTTTGTTGCGAAATGGAGGCCTAGTGCGTGAGGCTGGCACACTCAGATGTAATTTTGGATTGGAGATGTTTAATATGAGTCTGGAAGGAGAGTTTACAGTCTAGCCAGACACCCAGGTATTTGTAGTTGTCCACATATTCTAAATAGCCCATCCAACTACTTACCTCGTCCCCATATTGTTTTTATTTACTTTTCTGCTCTTTTGCACACCAGTATTTCTACTTGCACATCATCTGTACATCTATCACTCAAGTGTTAATTGGCTAAATTGTAATTACTTCACTACTATAGTGTCTTTGGCTATGCCGGTGTCACGCCCTGGTCTTAGTATTTTGTGTTTTCTATATTTATTTGGTCAGGCCAAGGTGTGACATGGGTTTATTTTGTGTTGTGTTTTTGTATGGGGGTTTTTCGTAGGTTTTGGGATTGTGGCTTAGTGGGGTGTTCTAGCAAAGTCTATGGTTGCCTGAGGCGGTTCTCAATCAGAGGCAGGTGATTCTCGTAGTCTCTGATTGGGAACCATATTTAGGCAGCCATATTCTTTGAGTGTTTCGTGGGTGATTGTTCATGTCTCTGTGTGTGTTAGCACAAGATAGACTGTTTAGGTTTTCGCGTTACGTTTGTTGTTTTTGTATTGTATGTTTCATCGTTTTCATTAAATATGTATCAAGAATACCACGCTGCATTTTGGTCCGATCCTTCTTCGTCAGAGGAGGAGATAGTAGAAAACCGTAACAGAATCACCCACCACACCAGGACCAAGCAGCGTGGTGACAGGCAGCGGCAGCAGGAGCTACGAAGTTTAGAGTATACGACTTGGGAGGAAATAGACAGGTGGGCGGTCGACCCAGAGAGAGTGCCGGAGCCCGCCTGGGATTCGCTTGAGCAGTGCGAAGAGGGCTATAGGAGAATGGAGTCGAAGAGACAAGCACGGCGGCGCAGAAGGAAACCCGAGAGTCAGCCCCAAAAATGTATTGGGGGGGGCTCAGGGAGAGTGCGGCAGAGCCAGGGTTCAAACCTGAGCCAACTCCCCCTGTTTATCGTGAGGAGCAGCGATCACAGGACTTCTGGACGTGGGAGGAGATATTGGACGGAAAAGGACCCTGGACACAGCCTGGAGAATATCGCCGCCCCAAAGAAGAACTGGAGGCGAAGAAAGCGGAAAAGGCGCTGGTATGAAGAGGCAGCACGGCGACGTGGATGGAAGCCCGAGAGTCAGCCCCAAAAATGTATTGGGGGGGGGGGGGGGTGGCTCAGGGAGAGTGTGGCAGAGTCAGGGTTCAGACCTGAGCCAACTCCCCCTGTTTATCGTGAGGAGCCAAGGAGGAGACCAGAACCAGAGCCGGTGTTGGAGATGAGTGAAGCAGAGACTGTGAAGGAGTTAATGGGGAAAGTGGAGGAGAGAGTTATGAGGGAGTTGCTAGGTTGGTGCTTTAGATACGATATTCGCCCGACGGAGCGTGTCGGGGATTTGATGGCACCTGGGTCAGCGCTCCATACTCGTCCTGAGGTGCGTGTTAGTCGGCTGGTGAAGAGTGTGCCAGCCTCACGCACTAGGCCTCCTGTGTACCTACCTAGCCTTGCACGTCCTGTGCCAGTCCTGCTCTCAGGCTCTCCAGTACACCTTCACGGTCCGGTCCATCCTGTGCCACCTTCACACACCAGTCCTCCGGTGGCAGCTCCCCGCACCAGGCTTCCTGTGCGTGTCCTCGGCCGAGTACCACCAGTGCCAGCACCATGCACCAGGCCTTCAGTGCGCCTCGCCTGTTCAGCGCTGCCAGAGCCTTTCTCCTCTCCAGCGCTGTCGGAGTCTCCCGCCTGTTTAGCGCTGTCGGAGTCTCCCGCCTGTTTAGCGCTACCAGAGCCTTCCTCCTCTCCAGCGCTGCCGGAGTCTCCCGCCTGTCTATCGCTATCAGAGCCTTCCTCCTCTCCAGCGCTGCTGGAGTCTCCCGCCTGTTTAGCGCTGCCAGAGCCTTCCTTCTCTCCAGCGCTGCCGGAGTCTCCTGCCTGTTCAGCGCAGCCAGACCTGCTAATCTGCATGGAGAAGCCAGAGCTGCCAGTCTGCATGGAGCAGCCAGAGCTTCCAGTCTGCATGGAGCAGCCAGAGCTTCCAGTCTGCATGGAGCAGCCAGAGCTTCCAGTCTGCATGGAGCAGCCAGAGCTGCCAGTCTGCATGGAGCAGCCAGAGCTGCCAGTCTGCATGGAGCAGCCAGAGCTGCCAGTCTGCATGGAGCAGCCAGAGCTGCCAGTCTGCATGGAGCAGCCAGAGCTGCCTGTCTGCATGGAGCAGCCAGAGCAGCTAGAGCCGCCAGTCAGCCAGGATCCACCAGATCCGCCATTCAGCCAGGATCCACCATTCAGCCAGGATCTGCCAGTCAGCCAGGATCCGCCAGTCAGCCATGATCTTCCAGATCCGCCAGTCAGCCAGGATCCGCCAGTCAACCAGGATCTGCCAGAACCACCAGCTAGCCAGGATCCGCCAGTCAGCCAGGATCTGCCAGAACCACCAGCTAGCCAGGATCTGCCAGAGCCTACTACCTGCCTGAGTTTCCTCTCAGTACTGGGCTTCCTCTCGGTACTAGGCATCCTCTCAGTGCTGAGCTTCCCCTCAGTGCTGAGCCTCCCCTCAGTGCTGAGCTTCCCCTCAGTGCCGAGCTACCCCTCAGTCCCGAGCTACCCCTCAGTCCCGAGCTACCCCTCAGTCCCGAGCTTCCCCTCAGTCCCGAGCTTCCCCTCAGTCCCGAGCTTCCCCTCAGTCCCGAGCTTCTACCTCAGTCCCGAGCTTCTACCTCAGTCCCGAGCTGCCCCTCAGTCCAGTGGGGTCCTTGGTAAGGGTTATTAGGCCAAGATCGGCGGCGAGGGTCGCCAATCAAAGGACGCGTTACAGGGGGACTAAGACTTGGTTGGAGTGGGGTCCACGTCCCGAGCCGGAGCCGCCACCGTGGACAGACGGACCCTCCCCTATGGGTTTAAGTGTGCGGCCGGGAGTCCGCACCTTGGGGGGGGGGGGGGTTCTGTCACGCCCTGGTCTTAGTATTTTGTGTTTTCTATATTTATTTGGTCAGGCCAGGGTGTGACATGGGTTTATTTTGTGTTGTGTTTTTGTATGGGGGTTTTTCGTAGGTTTTGGGATTGTGGCTTAGTGGGGTGTTCTAGCAAAGTCTATGGTTGCCTGAGGCGGTGCTCAATCAGAGGCAGGTGATTCTCGTTGTCTCTGATTGGGAACCATATTTAGGCAGCCATATTCTTTGAGTGTTTCGTGGGTGATTGTTCATGTCTCTGTGTGTGTTAGCACAAGATAGACTGTTTAGATTTTCGCGTTACGTTTGTTGTTTTTGTATTGTATGTTTTTTCATTTTCATTAAATATGTATCAAGAATACCTCGCTGCATTTTGGTCCGATCCTTGCTACACCTCTTCGTCAGAGGAGGAGATAGTAGAAAACCGTAACAGCCGGTTTAAGTGATATGACATGATATTCTATAAAATCCTTTCTCTGTAATTAATATTATCTGATTGAGCTAATCATGTAAATGTAATTAACTAGAAAGTCGGGGCACCACAAAATAATATTTATAGAGCAGTTATATTCCGAATAAACTCTTAAAGACCTAGTAATATTTTACATCAATAGCAGTCAATATTAATCGTCACCTTACTTCAGTCTGATCTGAAAGTTGTAAATTCTTGGTTATCTTCACAAACCCTGGCTAACAAGTTGAATCAGCAATATAAAATTGGGTTTAATTATTTATTTTCTAAATACCTAACTAATCACACAGAATTACATACACACAGAATGAATCAAACCTTATTACAAATTATGTCATAAAGGAAAACGTCCCTTACGGACGAAGCAGATATGACAGCTGGTTACACAAAGAAAAGTGGGTTGGGTTTGAGTGAAAGAGCGGGAAGACTGAGGAACAAAGGGAGAAGCTGTGCTATCGTAAATACAATATCCTATGCATTATAAATTATCGCCCATTTGGAAAAGGAATATTTACCCTGAGCTGCGCTTCAATAGGTTGGTGGTAGATGGATGGCCGTGTTGCACAAAAGAGTCCTTTGTCCTTTGAAGAGTGTATCTGGTGGTGAACGGAAACGTTGTAGTGTCATCGTTGGGTGGTAGACGGGATACTCTGTCTGTCCTCTCCTAGCCCACGTTTACAGCAGCCGCTGCTAACTCAACGGCTAGGAGGTATCACTTCTGTAGCGAATAAGAGTTCAAAGTTCATACCATTCACAACCAAAGCTCACGCTGAGGTCTGCTTCATTCTGTAGTTATTATCAGAATCCTTCTGACATCGGACCGTCATCCTAATGTACCCGGAACAGGAGGTTACATTTTCATCAAGGGCTTATATAGTGGAGGGAGAGAAGGGTGTGTTTCAAAGTTTATAACCCATGTCTCTTCACAGGGGCAGGCCACTGATTGAGCAGAGCCCTAACCTGCATACCACCCTGCATACCACTGCATACCACTTGCCAGCAGCATACCACCCTGCATACCACTGCTGGATTGCTTCTGAAGCTAAGCAGTGTTGATCCTGGTCAGTTCCTGGATGGGAGACCAGATGCTGCTGGAAGTGGTGTTGGAGGGCCAGTAGGAGGCATTCTTTCCTCTGTTCTAAAGAAATATCCCAATACCCCACTGCCCTGTGTCGGGTGCCTTCTTTCGGATGGGACATTAAACAGGTGTCCTGACTCTCTGAGGTCATTAAAGATCCCATGGCATTTATCGTAAGAGTAGGGGTGTTAACCCTGGTGTCCTGGCTAAATTCCCAATCTGGCCCTCAAACCATCACGGTCACCTAATAATCCCCCAGTTTACAATTGGCTCATTCATCCCCCTTCTCTCCCCTGTAACTATTCCCCAGGTAGTTGCTGCAAATGAGAACGTGTTCTCAGTCAACTTACCTGGATAAAATAAATAAAACCTTATGAAAACCCAAATCTCTCATTTGGAAGCTAAAATTACATATTTTCACAAATAATTGTATATTTAAACATTTGAATTGCACAACAATTCCATGTGAATCTGATAACTATAATGTGTAGACTTTTCCAGATACAGTTTACGTCGTCCTGTCATCAGTCATGTCTCAAATGACAACCGAACTGACATCATATTCATTAAGTACCAACGCATATTTTCAACTGGTTCTATTACCGAAATATGGTTCCTTTCCCTCCACTTGTATGATGTTCCCAGACTCTGTTTAACAAAGGCTATTCAAAGGCTCTGTCAAGAGAGAGGGAAGGAAAAGGGTATTTATGGGGGGGTCATAACCTTACCCACAGGCCAACGTCATGACACTACTATGGCCTATTTATTGCCTTACCTCCTCATGCCATTTACACACACAGTATATAGACTTTCTTTTTTCTATTGTGTTATTGACTGTACACTTAATTCCATGTGTAACTCTGTTATTGTTTGTGTCACACTGCTTTGCTTCATCTTGTTCAGGTTGCTGTTGTAAATGAGAACTTGTTCTCAACTAGCCTACCTGGTTAAATAAAGGTGAAATAAAATGTAAAAAAATAAACATGACAACACAGCATGGTAGCAACATAACATGACAACAACATGGTAGCAACACAACATGGTAGCAGCACAAACATGGTACAAACATTATTGGGCACAGACAACAGCACAAGGGCAAGAAGGTAGAGAAAACAATACATCACACAAAGCAGCCACAACTGTCCGTAAGAGTCTAATCAAATCACATTTATTTATATAGCCCTTCGTACATCAGCTGATATCTCAAAGTGCTGTACAGAAACCCAGTCTAAAACCCCACACAGAAAGCACATGCAGGGTGTTGAAGCAACTTTGGCTAGGAAAAACTACTTAGAAAGGCCAAAACCTAGGAAGAAACCTAGAGAGGAACCAGGCTATGAGGGGTGGCCAGTCCTCTTCTGGCGTGCCGGGTGGAGATTATAACAGAACATGGTCAAGATGTTCAAATGTTCATAAATGACCAGCAAGGTCAAATAATAGGTCTAGGACAGGTAGCACGTCAAGTGAACAGGTCCAGGATTCCATAGGCGCAGACAGAACAGTTGAAACTGGAGCAGCAGGCATGGCCAGGTGGACTGGGGACAGCAAGGAGTCATCATGCCAGGTAGTCCTAAGGCATGGTCTAGGGCTCAGGTCCTCCGAGAGAGAGAAAGAAAGAAAGAAAGAAAGAGAGAGCATACTTAAATTCACACAGACACCGGTATAAGACAGGAGAAGTACTCCAGATATAACAAACTGACTGACCCTAGCCCCCCGACACAAAAACTACTACAGCATAAATACTGGAGGCTGAGACAGGAGGGGTCATGAGACACTGTGGCCCCATCCAATGATACCCCCGGACAGGGCCAAACAGGAAGGATATAACCCCCACCCACTTTGCCAAAGCACAGCCCCCACACCACTAGAGGGATATCTTCAACCACCAACTTACCATCCTGAGACAAGGCCGAGTATAGCTGTTAAGGGAATTTTTATCAATGATGAGTAATTATGTATACATTTAAATCAGGACTGACTAATCCGAATACTAATGTTACTGTATATGTATGAGTTTTCATTCCTGATCCCAGTACTGAAAATAATGTGTGTGTGAACGTGGTAAAAGAGAACAATGACGGTCTGTTCTTTGGTACAAATGAATGAATTATATCTCCAGACTGTCTGGAATGCTTATCTACACTGACTGACCTTGGCTCTAGGCGAGGAGGGAAGGCTTGAGAGCTATAGATCCTTTCTACCAGTGTCAAGAA
>NW_022264621.1:2500-5000 GCF_002021735.2 Oncorhynchus kisutch
TGAGCTGCTCTGTCCCCCTTTTTTTTTGGCCTAATTCCCCAATCACCATACCCAGAGTTGGACAGGCCCTTTAGGGATTTATGTGTACTCTCATGCCCAGAGAGAGAGGCCTGTTCCTGGATAGGGAGTGAGGCCTTTAGGTCTGTAGGTCAATAGTTCCACTGTCCTTAAGGGGGGCAGAGCAGTCAGCCTCTGTGGAGGTGAGCTGCTCTGTCCCCCTTTTTTTTTGGCCTAATTCCCCAATCACCATACCCAGAGTTGGACAGGCCCTTTAGGGATTTATGTGTACTCTCATGCCCAGAGAGAGAGGCCTGTTCCTGGATAGGGAGTTAGGCCTTTAGGTCTGTAGGTCAATAGTTCCACTGTCCTTAAGGGGGGCAGAGCAGTCAGCCTCTGTGGAGGTGAGCTGCTCTGTCCCCCTTTTTTTTTGGCCTAATTCCCCAATCACCATACCCAGAGTTGGACAGGCCCTTTAGGGATTTATGTGTACTCTCATGCCCAGAGAGAGAGGCCTGTTCCTGGATAGGGAGTTAGGCCTTTAGGTCTGAAGGTCAATAGTTCCACTGTCCTTAAGGGGGGCAGAGCAGTCAGCCTCTGTGGAGGTGAGCTGCTCTGTCCCCTTTTTTTTTGGCCTAATTCCCCAATCACCATACAAAGAGTTGGACATAGTGCAATTTCTGTGATTTATTTACCATCCATTTTGGGTTACCAGATGCACGTTTTCAATCACCAGGTGCACAACAATGTGTATCCATCAGAATAGTTTAAACAGTCCATAAAGCACTCAGGACGGGCGCCCATGGATAGAGGGCCATGGATAGATGCCCACTATCATAGTCCCATAGTGGGTATTAATATCAGAATGACCGACAAGTGCATTTAGGACAGTCTTTTTATTTTTAGGTTACCAGGTGCCTACCTTGAACCACCTTACGAGGTGACTACTTTAAATTAGGATATTATTTTTAGGTTACCAGTTGCACGTCTATTTATGTTTTAATGCCAAAATCGGTAATTTTCATAAAATGATTAAAAATACTTCCCGAGGGGCTAGAGGTCCCAAATTTCGTCTCATACCCTCTCTCTCAATGGGCAACAAGTAGAGCATGTCAAAAACAAATTGCCCTAACAGGCACCTATGTTTCCTGTAACATTCACTATTTTCCAAAAACTTAAAACACGATTTTCTATTCAAATTTTTTATACAAAAATGGTTTTAATTACATGTACATTATCGTCTATGTGTGCCCTTTAGTTAAAAAAAACCCCATCCAGATTGGACTTGTACTTTTTGATTTATTCACGTTTTGGTGTTTCAGCATATAGCCCAAGATGGCGTCCAACAAAGGTCAAATAAGGTTTTGAGGCCAGATAGAGGCATATAACCTGGTTAGTGGTGTTTGGCCTTTAGGCTTGTATGTCCCTTCATCCCATGAGAGAGAGTTTAGCCTTTTAAGCCTCTCTGTGTCCTCTCATTCCCAGAAAAAGTCATTTTACCGGTTAGGTCAAATAAGGCCTTGAGGCCTGTTTGTGACCTCTGATGCCCAGATAGAGGCATATAACCTGGTTAGGGGTGTTTGGCCTTTAGGCCTGTATGTCCCTTCATCCCATGAGAGAGAGTTTAGCCTTTTAAGCCTCTCTGTGTCCTCTCATTCCCAGAAAAAGTCATTTTACCGGTTAGGTCAAATAAGGCCTTGAGGCCTGTTTGTGACCTCTGATGCCCAGATAGAGGCATATAACCTGGTTAGGGGTGTTTGGCCTTTAGGCCTGTATGTCCCTTCATCCCATGAGAGAGGTTTAACTTTTAAGCTCTCTCTCATGGGATGAAGGGACATACAGGCCTAAAGGCCAAACACCCCTAACCAGGTTATATGCCTCTATCTGGGCATCAGAGGTCACAAACAGGCCTCAAGGCCTTATTTGACCTAACCGGTAAAATGACTTTTTCTGGGAATGAGAGGACACAGAGAGGCTTAAAGGCTAAACTCTCTCTCATGGGATGAAGGGACATACAGGCCTAAAGGCCAAACACCCCTAACCAGGTTATATGCCTCTATCTGGGCATCAGAGGTCACAAACAGGCCTCAAGGCCTTATTTGACCTAACCGGTAAAATGACTTTTTCTGGGAATGAGAGGACACAGAGAGGCTTAAAAGGCTAAACTCTCTCTCATGGGATGAAGGGACATACAAGCCTAAAGGCCAAACACCACTAACCAGGTTATATGCCTCTATCTGGCCTCAAAACCTTATTTGACCTTTGTTGGACGCCATCTTGGGCTATATGCTGAAACACCAAAACGTGAATAAATCAAAAAGTACAAGTCCAATCTGGATGGGGTTTTTTTTAACTAAAGGGCACACATAGACGATAATGTACATGTAATTAAAACCATTTTTGTATAAAAAATTTGAATAGAAAATCGTGTTTTAAGTTTTTGGAAAATAGTGAATGTTACAGGAAACATAGGTGCCTGTTAGGGCAATTTGTTTTTGACATG
>NW_022264622.1:0-25971 GCF_002021735.2 Oncorhynchus kisutch
TTTTCAAAAAAAAAAAAAAAAGAAATAAGCACTTTTCCATAAACAAGCTCTAAATCATGTTTGAAGCACTCTGGAAAAAATTTTTGTTATGTTATCGAGATGTTATGAAAACACTGTGGACTGTTTTCAGCAAGTTACAACATTGAAATGCAGAAATAAGCACTTTTCCATAAACAAGCTCTAAATCATGTTTGATGCACTCTGGATATCCAATTTTGCTGTGCTGTTCTAGGTTGAGATGAAATGAACGCCGTGGACAGTTTTCAGCAAGTTGCAACATTGAAATGCAGAAATAAGCACTTTTCCATAAACAAGCTCTAAATCATGTTTGAAGCACTCTGGATAAAAAATTTTTTGTTATTTTATTCGAGATGTTATGAAACACTGTAGACTGTTTTCAGCAAGTTACAACATTGAAATGCAGAAATAAGCACTTTTCCATAAACAAGCTCTAAATCATGTTTGATGCACTCTGGATATCCAATTTTTGCTGTGCTGTGTCTAGGTTGAGATGAAATGAACGCCGTGGACAGTTTTCAGCAAGTTGCAACATTGAAATGCAGAAATAAGCACTTTTCCATAAACAAGCTCTAAATCATGTTTGAAGCACTCTGGATAAAAAAATGTTTTTGTTATGTTTATTCGAGATGTTATGAAACACTGTAGACTGTTTTCAGCAAGTTACAACATTGAAATGCAGAAATAAGCACTTTTCCATAAACAAGCTCTAAATCATGTTTGATGCACTCTGGATATCCAATTTTTGCTGTGCTGTGTCTAGGTTGAGATGAATGAACGCCGTGGACAGTTTTCAGCAAGTTGCAACATTGAAATGCAGAAATAAGCACTTTTCCATAAACAAGCTCTAAATCATGTTTGATGCACTCTGGATATCCAATTTTGCTGTGCTGTGTCTAGGTTGAGATGAATGAACGCCGTGGACAGTTTTCAGCAAGTTGCAACATTGAAATGCAGAAATAAGCACTTTTCCATAAACAAGCTCTAAATCATGTTTGAAGCACTCTGGATAAAAAATGTTTTTGTTATGTTTTATTCGAGATGTTATGAAACACTGTAGACTGTTTTCAGCAAGTTACAACATTGAAATGCAGAAATAAGCACTTTTCCATAAACAAGCTCTAAATCATGTTTGAAGCACTCTGGATAAAAAATGTTTTTGTTATGTTTATTCGAGATGTTATGAAAACCTGTTTTCAGCAAGTTACAACATTGAAATGCAGAAATAAGCACTTTTCCATAAACAAGCTCTAAATCATGTTTGATGCACTCTGGATATCCAATTTTTTGCTGTGCTGTGTCTAGGTTGAGATGAAATGAACGCCGTGGACAGTTTTCAGCAAGTTGCAACATTGAAATGCAGAAATAAGCACTTTTCCATAAACAAGCTCTAAATCATGTTTGAAGCACTCTGGATAAAAAAATGTTTTGTTATGTTTATTCGAGATGTTATGAAACACTGTAGACTGTTTTCAGCAAGTTACAACATTGAAATGCAGAAATAAGCACTTTTCCATAAACAAGCTCTAAATCATGTTTGATGCACTCTGGATATCCAATTTTTGCTGTGCTGTGTCTAGGTTGAGATGAAATGAACGCCGTGGACAGTTTTTCAGCAAGTTGCAACATTGAAATGCAGAAATAAGCACTTTTCCATAAACAAGCTCTAAATCATGTTTGATGCACTCTGGATATCCAATTTTTGCTGTGCTGTGTCTAGGTTGAGATGAAATGAACGCCGTGGACAGTTTTCAGCAAGTTGCAACATTGAAATGCAGAAATAAGCACTTTTCCATAAACAAGCTCTAAATCATGTTTGAAGCACTCTGGATAAAAAAATGTTTTTGTTATGTTTATTCGAGATGTTATGAAACACTGTGACTGTTTTCAGCAAGTTACAACATTGAAATGCAGAAATAAGCACTTTTCCATAAACAAGCTCTAAATCATGTTTGAAGCACTCTGGATAAAAAAATGTTTTTGTTATGTTTATTCGAGATGTTATGAAAACCTGTTTTCAGCAAGTTACAACATTGAAATGCAGAAATAAGCACTTTTCCATAAACAAGCTCTAAATCATGTTTGATGCACTCTGGATATCCAATTTTTGCTGTGCTGTGTCTAGGTTGAGATGATGAACGCCGTGGACAGTTTTCAGCAAGTTGCAACATTGAAATGCAGAAATAAGCACTTTTCCATAAACAAGCTCTAAATCATGTTTGATGCACTCTGGATATCCAATTTTTGCTGTGCTGTGTCTAGGTTGAGATGAAATGAACGCCGTGGACAGTTTTCAGCAAGTTGCAACATTGAAATGCAGAAATAAGCACTTTTCCATAAACAAGCTCTAAATCATGTTTGAAGCACTCTGGATAAAAATGTTTTTTGTTATGTTTATTCGAGATGTTATGAAAACCTGTAGACTGTTTTCAGCAAGTTACAACATTGAAATGCAGAAATAAGCACTTTTCCATAAACAAGCTCTAAATCATGTTTGATGCACTCTGGATATCCAATTTTTGCTGTGCTGTGTCTAGGTTGAGATGAAATGAACGCCGTGGACAGTTTTCAGCAAGTTGCAACATTGAAATGCAGAAATAAGCACTTTTCCATAAACAAGCTCTAAATCATGTTTGAAGCACTCTGGATAAAAAAATGTTTTTGTTATGTTTATTCGAGATGTTATGAAACACTGTAGACTGTTTTCAGCAAGTTACAACATTGAAATGCAGAAATAAGCACTTTTCCATAAACAAGCTAAATCATGTTTGATGCACTCTGGATATCCAATTTTTCTGTGCTGTGTCTAGGTTGAGATGAATGAACGCCGTGGACAGTTTTCAGCAAGTTGCAACATTGAAATGCAGAAATAAGCACTTTTCCATAAACAAGCTCTAAATCATGTTTGATGCACTCTGGATATCCAATTTTTGCTGTGCTGTGTCTAGGTTGAGATGAAATGAACGCCGTGGACAGTTTTCAGCAAGTTGCAACATTGAAATGCAGAAATAAGCACTTTTCCATAAACAAGCTCTAAATCATGTTTGAAGCACTCTGGATAAAAAAATGTTTTTGTTATGTTTATTCGAGATGTTATGAAAACCTGTAGACTGTTTTCAGCAAGTTACAACATTGAAATGCAGAAATAAGCACTTTTCCATAAACAAGCTCTAAATCATGTTTGAAGCACTCTGGATAAAAAAATGTTTTTGTTATGTTTATCGAGATGTTATGAAACCACTGTTTTCAGCAAGTTACAACATTGAAATGCAGAAATAAGCACTTTTCCATAAACAAGCTCTAAATCATGTTTGATGCACTCTGGATATCCAATTTTTGCTGTGCTGTGTCTAGGTTGAGATGAAATGAACGCCGTGGACAGTTTTCAGCAAGTTGCAACATTGAAATGCAGAAATGAAGCAACTTGAAATAGCACTTTTCCATAAACAAGCTCTAAATCATGTTTGATGCACTCTGGATATCCAATTTTGCTGTGCTGTGTCTAGGTTGAGATGAAATGAACGCCGTGGACAGTTTTCAGCAAGTTGCAACATTGAAATGCAGAAATAAGCACTTTTCCATAAACAAGCTCTAAATCATGTTTGAAGCACTCTGGATAAAAAAATGTTTTTGTTATGTTTATTCGAGATGTTATGAAACACTGTAGACTGTTTTCAGCAAGTTACAACATTGAAATGCAGAAATAAGCACTTTTCCATAAACAAGCTCTAAATCATGTTTGATGCACTCTGGATATCCAATTTTTGCTGTGCTGTGTCTAGGTTGAGATGAAATGAACGCCGTGGACAGTTTTCAGCAAGTTGCAACATTGAAATGCAGAAATAAGCACTTTTCCATAAACAAGCTCTAAATCATGTTTGAAGCACTCTGGATAAAAATTTTTTTTTGTTATGTTTATTCGAGATGTTTGAAAACCTGTAGACTGTTTTCAGCAAGTTACAACATTGAAATGCAGAAATAAGCACTTTTCCATAAACAAGCTCTAAATCATGTTTGATGCACTCTGGATATCCAATTTTGCTGTGCTGTGTCTAGGTTGAGATGAATGAACGCCGTGGACAGTTTTCAGCAAGTTGCAACATTGAAATGCAGAAATAAGCACTTTTCCATAAACAAGCTCTAAATCATGTTTGAAGCACTCTGGATAAAAAAATGTTTTTGTTATGTTTATTCGAGATGTTATGAACACTGTTTTTTCAGCAAGTTACAACATTGAAATGCAGAAATAAGCACTTTTCCATAAACAAGCTCTAAATCATGTTTGATGCACTCTGGATATCCAATTTTTGCTGTGCTGTGTCTAGGTTGAGATGAAATGAACGCCGTGGACAGTTTTCAGCAAGTTGCAACATTGAAATGCAGAAATAAGCACTTTTCCATAAACAAGCTCTAAATCATGTTTGATGCACTCTGGATATCCAATTTTGCTGTGCTGTGTCTAGGTGAGATGAAATGAACGCCGTGGACAGTTTTCAGCAAGTTGCAACATTGAAATGCAGAAATAAGCACTTTTCCATAAACAAGCTCTAAATCATGTTTGAAGCACTCTGGATAAAAAATTTTTTGTTATGTTTATTCGAGATGTTATGAAAACACTGTAGACTGTTTTCAGCAAGTTACAACATTGAAATGCAGAAATAAGCACTTTTCCATAAACAAGCTCTAAATCATGTTTGATGCACTCTGGATATCCAATTTTTGCTGTGCTGTGTCTAGGTTGAGATGAAATGAACGCCGTGGACAGTTTTCAGCAAGTTGCAACATTGAAATGCAGAAATAAGCACTTTTCCATAAACAAGCTCTAAATCATGTTTGAAGCACTCTGGATAAAAAAATTTTTTTGTTATGTTTATTCGAGATGTTATGAAAACACTGTAGACTGTTTTCAGCAAGTTACAACATTGAAATGCAGAAATAAGCACTTTTCCATAAACAAGCTCTAAATCATGTTTGAAGCACTCTGGATAAAAAATTTTTTGTTATGTTTATTCGAGATGAAATGAAAACACTGTTTTCAGCAAGTTACAACATTGAAATGCAGAAATAAGCACTTTTCCATAAACAAGCTCTAAATCATGTTTGAAGCACTCTGGATAAAAAAAATGTTTTTGTTATGTTTATTCGAGATGTTATGAAAACACTGTTTTCAGCAAGTTACAACATTGAAATGCAGAAATAAGCACTTTTCCATAAACAAGCTCTAAATCATGTTTGATGCACTCTGGATATCCAATTTTTACTGTGCTGTGTCTAGGTTGAGATGAAATGAACGCCGTGGACAGTTTTCAGCAAGTTGCAACATTGAAATGCAGAAATAAGCACTTTTCCATAAACAAGCTCTAAATCATGTTTGAAGCACTCTGGATAAAAAAATGTTTTTGTTATGTTTATTCGAGATGTTATGAAAACACTGTAGACTGTTTTCAGCAAGTTACAACATTGAAATGCAGAAATAAGCACTTTTCCATAAACAAGCTCTAAATCATGTTTGATGCACTCTGGATATCCAATTTTTGCTGTGCTGTGTCTAGGTTGAGATGAAATGAACGCCGTGGACAGTTTTCAGCAAGTTGCAACATTGAAATGCAGAAATAAGCACTTTTCCATAAACAAGCTCTAAATCATGTTTGAAGCACTCTGGATAAAAAAATGTTTTTGTTATGTTTATTCGAGATGTTATGAAAACACTGTTTTCAGCAAGTTACAACATTGAAATGCAGAAATAAGCACTTTTCCATAAACAAGCTCTAAATCATGTTTGATGCACTCTGGATATCCAATTTTTGCTGTGCTGTGTCTAGGTTGAGATGAAATGAACGCCGTGGACAGTTTTCAGCAAGTTGCAACATTGAAATGCAGAAATAAGCACGTTTCCATAAACAAGCTCTAAATCATGTTTGAAGCACTCTGGATAAAAAATGTTTTTGTTATGTTTATTCGAGATGTTATGAAAACACTGTAGACTGTTTTCAGCAAGTTACAACATTGAAATGCAGAAATAAGCACTTTTCCATAAACAAGCTCTAAATCATGTTTGAAGCACTCTGGATAAAAAATTTTTTGTTATGTTTATTCGAGATGAAATGAAAACACTGTTTTCAGCAAGTTGCAACATTGAAATGCAGAAATAAGCACTTTTCCATAAACAAGCTCTAAATCATGTTTGAAGCACTCTGGATAAAAAATGTTTTTGTTATGTTTATTCGAGATGTTATGAAACACTGTTTTCAGCAAGTTACAACATTGAAATGCAGAAATAAGCACTTTTCCATAAACAAGCTCTAAATCATGTTTGATGCACTCTGGATATCCAATTTTTGCTGTGCTGTGTCTAGGTTGAGATGAAATGAACGCCGTGGACAGTTTTCAGCAAGTTGCAACATTGAAATGCAGAAATAAGCACTTTTCCATAAACAAGCTCTAAATCATGTTTGAAGCACTCTGGATAAAAAAATGTTTTTGTTATGTTTATTCGAGATGTTATGAAAACACTGTAGACTGTTTTCAGCAAGTTACAACATTGAAATGCAGAAATAAGCACTTTTCCATAAACAAGCTCTAAATCATGTTTGATGCACTCTGGATATCCAATTTTGCTGTGCTGTGTCTAGGTTGAGATGAAATGAACGCCGTGGACAGTTTTCAGCAAGTTGCAACATTGAAATGCAGAAATAAGCACTTTTCCATAAACAAGCTCTAAATCATGTTTGAAGCACTCTGGATAAAAAAATGTTTTGTTATGTTTATTCGAGATGTTATGAAAACACTGTTTTCAGCAAGTTACAACATTGAAATGCAGAAATAAGCACTTTTCCATAAACAAGCTCTAAATCATGTTTGATGCACTCTGGATATCCAATTTTTGCTGTGCTGTGTCTAGGTTGAGATGAAATGAACGCCGTGGACAGTTTTCAGCAAGTTGCAACATTGAAATGCAGAAATAAGCACTTTTCCATAAACAAGCTCTAAATCATGTTTGATGCACTCTGGATATCCAATTTTTGCTGTGCTGTGTCTAGGTTGAGATGAAATGAACGCCGTGGACAGTTTTCAGCAAGTTGCAACATTGAAATGCAGAAATAAGCACTTTTCCATAAACAAGCTCTAAATCATGTTTGAAGCACTCTGGATAAAAAAATGTTTTTGTTATGTTTATTCGAGATGTTATGAAACACTGTAGACTGTTTTCAGCAAGTTACAACATTGAAATGCAGAAATAAGCACTTTTCCATAAACAAGCTCTAAATCATGTTTGATGCACTCTGGATATCCAATTTTTGCTGTGCTGTGTCTAGGTTGAGATGAAATGAACGCCGTGGACAGTTTTCAGCAAGTTGCAACATTGAAATGCAGAAATAAGCACTTTTCCATAAACAAGCTCTAAATCATGTTTGAAGCACTCTGGATAAAAAATTTTTTGTTATGTTTATTCGAGATGTTATGAAAACACTGTAGACTGTTTTCAGCAAGTTACAACATTGAAATGCAGAAATAAGCACTTTTCCATAAACAAGCTCTAAATCATGTTTGATGCACTCTGGATATCCAATTTTTGCTGTGCTGTGTCTAGGTTGAGATGAAATGAACGCCGTGGACAGTTTTCAGCAAGTTGCAACATTGAAATGCAGAAATAAGCACTTTTCCATAAACAAGCTCTAAATCATGTTTGAAGCACTCTGGATAAAAAAATGTTTTTGTTATGTTTATTCGAGATGTTATGAAAACACTGTTTTCAGCAAGTTACAACATTGAAATGCAGAAATAAGCACTTTTCCATAAACAAGCTCTAAATCATGTTTGATGCACTCTGGATATCCAATTTTTGCTGTGCTGTGTCTAGGTTGAGATGAAATGAACGCCGTGGACAGTTTTCAGCAAGTTGCAACATTGAAATGCAGAAATAAGCACTTTTCCATAAACAAGCTCTAAATCATGTTTGATGCACTCTGGATATCCAATTTTTGCTGTGCTGTGTCTAGGTTGAGATGAAATGAACGCCGTGGACAGTTTTCAGCAAGTTGCAACATTGAAATGCAGAAATAAGCACTTTTCCATAAACAAGCTCTAAATCATGTTTGAAGCACTCTGGATAAAAAAATGTTTTTGTTATGTTTATTCGAGATGTTATGAAAACACTGTAGACTGTTTTCAGCAAGTTACAACATTGAAATGCAGAAATAAGCACTTTTCCATAAACAAGCTCTAAATCATGTTTGATGCACTCTGGATATCCAATTTTTGCTGTGCTGTGTCTAGGTTGAGATGAAATGAACGCCGTGGACAGTTTTCAGCAAGTTGCAACATTGAAATGCAGAAATAAGCACTTTTCCATAAACAAGCTCTAAATCATGTTTGATGCACTCTGGATATCCAATTTTTGCTGTGCTGTGTCTAGTTGAGATGAAATGAACGCCGTGGACAGTTTTCAGCAAGTTGCAACATTGAAATGCAGAAATAAGCACTTTTCCATAAACAAGCTCTAAATCATGTTTGAAGCACTCTGGATAAAAAAATGTTTTTGTTATGTTTATTCGAGATGTTATGAAAACACTGTAGACTGTTTTCAGCAAGTTACAACATTGAAATGCAGAAATAAGCACTTTTCCATAAACAAGCTCTAAATCATGTTTGATGCACTCTGGATATCCAATTTTTGCTGTGCTGTGTCTAGGTTGAGATGAAATGAACGCCGTGGACAGTTTTCAGCAAGTTGCAACATTGAAATGCAGAAATAAGCACTTTTCCATAAACAAGCTCTAAATCATGTTTGATGCACTCTGGATATCCAATTTTTGCTGTGCTGTGTCTAGGTTGAGATGAAATGAACGCCGTGGACAGTTTTCAGCAAGTTGCAACATTGAAATGCAGAAATAAGCACTTTTCCATAAACAAGCTCTAAATCATGTTTGAAGCACTCTGGATAAAAAAATGTTTTTGTTATGTTTATTCGAGATGTTATGAAAACACTGTAGACTGTTTTCAGCAAGTTACAACATTGAAATGCAGAAATAAGCACTTTTCCATAAACAAGCTCTAAATCATGTTTGATGCACTCTGGATATCCAATTTTTGCTGTGCTGTGTCTAGGTTGAGATGAAATGAACGCCGTGGACAGTTTTCAGCAAGTTGCAACATTGAAATGCAGAAATAAGCACTTTTCCATAAACAAGCTCTAAATCATGTTTGAAGCACTCTGGATAAAAAATGTTTTTGTTATGTTTATTCGAGATGTTATGAAAACACTGTAGACTGTTTTCAGCAAGTTACAACATTGAAATGCAGAAATAAGCACTTTTCCATAAACAAGCTCTAAATCATGTTTGATGCACTCTGGATATCCAATTTTTGCTGTGCTGTGTCTAGGTTGAGATGAAATGAACGCCGTGGACAGTTTTCAGCAAGTTGCAACATTGAAATGCAGAAATAAGCACTTTTCCATAAACAAGCTCTAAATCATGTTTGAAGCACTCTGGATAAAAAAATGTTTTTGTTATGTTTATTCGAGATGTTATGAAAACACTGTAGACTGTTTTCAGCAAGTTACAACATTGAAATGCAGAAATAAGCACTTTTCCATAAACAAGCTCTAAATCATGTTTGATGCACTCTGGATATCCAATTTTTGCTGTGCTGTGTCTAGGTTGAGATGAAATGAACGCCGTGGACAGTTTTCAGCAAGTTGCAACATTGAAATGCAGAAATAAGCACTTTTCCATAAACAAGCTCTAAATCATGTTTGATGCACTCTGGATATCCAATTTTTGCTGTGCTGTGTCTAGGTTGAGATGAAATGAACGCCGTGGACAGTTTTCAGCAAGTTGCAACATTGAAATGCAGAAATAAGCACTTTTCCATAAACAAGCTCTAAATCATGTTTGAAGCACTCTGGATAAAAAATGTTTTTGTTATGTTTATTCGAGATGTTATGAAAACACTGTAGACTGTTTTCAGCAAGTTACAACATTGAAATGCAGAAATAAGCACTTTTCCATAAACAAGCTCTAAATCATGTTTGAAGCACTCTGGATAAAAAAATGTTTTTGTTATGTTTATTCGAGATGTTATGAAACACTGTTTTCAGCAAGTTACAACATTGAAATGCAGAAATAAGCACTTTTCCATAAACAAGCTCTAAATCATGTTTGATGCACTCTGGATATCCAATTTTTGCTGTGCTGTGTCTAGGTTGAGATGAAATGAACGCCGTGGACAGTTTTCAGCAAGTTGCAACATTGAAATGCAGAAATAAGCACTTTTCCATAAACAAGCTCTAAATCATGTTTGATGCACTCTGGATATCCAATTTTTGCTGTGCTGTGTCTAGGTTGAGATGAAATGAACGCCGTGGACAGTTTTCAGCAAGTTGCAACATTGAAATGCAGAAATAAGCACTTTTCCATAAACAAGCTCTAAATCATGTTTGAAGCACTCTGGATAAAAAATGTTTTTGTTATGTTTATTCGAGATGTTATGAAAACACTGTAGACTGTTTTCAGCAAGTTACAACATTGAAATGCAGAAATAAGCACTTTTCCATAAACAAGCTCTAAATCATGTTTGATGCACTCTGGATATCCAATTTTTGCTGTGCTGTGTCTAGGTTGAGATGAAATGAACGCCGTGGACAGTTTTCAGCAAGTTGCAACATTGAAATGCAGAAATAAGCACTTTTCCATAAACAAGCTCTAAATCATGTTTGAAGCACTCTGGATAAAAAAATGTTTTGTTATGTTTATTCGAGATGTTATGAAAACACTGTAGACTGTTTTCAGCAAGTTACAACATTGAAATGCAGAAATAAGCACTTTTCCATAAACAAGCTCTAAATCATGTTTGATGCACTCTGGATATCCAATTTTTGCTGTGCTGTGTCTAGGTTGAGATGAAATGAACGCCGTGGACAGTTTTCAGCAAGTTGCAACATTGAAATGCAGAAATAAGCACTTTTCCATAAACAAGCTCTAAATCATGTTTGATGCACTCTGGATATCCAATTTTTGCTGTGCTGTGTCTAGGTTGAGATGAAATGAACGCCGTGGACAGTTTTCAGCAAGTTGCAACATTGAAATGCAGAAATAAGCACTTTTCCATAAACAAGCTCTAAATCATGTTTGAAGCACTCTGGATAAAAAAATGTTTTTGTTATGTTTATTCGAGATGTTATGAAAACACTGTAGACTGTTTTCAGCAAGTTACAACATTGAAATGCAGAAATAAGCACTTTTCCATAAACAAGCTCTAAATCATGTTTGAAGCACTCTGGATAAAAAAATGTTTTTGTTATGTTTATTCGAGATGTTATGAAAACACTGTTTTCAGCAAGTTACAACATTGAAATGCAGAAATAAGCACTTTTCCATAAACAAGCTCTAAATCATGTTTGATGCACTCTGGATATCCAATTTTTGCTGTGCTGTGTCTAGGTTGAGATGAAATGAACGCCGTGGACAGTTTTCAGCAAGTTGCAACATTGAAATGCAGAAATAAGCACTTTTCCATAAACAAGCTCTAAATCATGTTTGATGCACTCTGGATATCCAATTTTTGCTGTGCTGTGTCTAGGTTGAGATGAAATGAACGCCGTGGACAGTTTTCAGCAAGTTGCAACATTGAAATGCAGAAATAAGCACTTTTCCATAAACAAGCTCTAAATCATGTTTGAAGCACTCTGGATAAAAAAATGTTTTTGTTATGTTTATTCGAGATGTTATGAAAACACTGTAGACTGTTTTCAGCAAGTTACAACATTGAAATGCAGAAATAAGCACTTTTCCATAAACAAGCTCTAAATCATGTTTGATGCACTCTGGATATCCAATTTTTGCTGTGCTGTGTCTAGGTTGAGATGAAATGAACGCCGTGGACAGTTTTCAGCAAGTTGCAACATTGAAATGCAGAAATAAGCACTTTTCCATAAACAAGCTCTAAATCATGTTTGAAGCACTCTGGATAAAAAAATGTTTTTGTTATGTTTATTCGAGATGTTATGAAAACACTGTAGACTGTTTTCAGCAAGTTACAACATTGAAATGCAGAAATAAGCACTTTTCCATAAACAAGCTCTAAATCATGTTTGATGCACTCTGGATATCCAATTTTTGCTGTGCTGTGTCTAGGTTGAGATGAAATGAACGCCGTGGACAGTTTTCAGCAAGTTGCAACATTGAAATGCAGAAATAAGCACTTTTCCATAAACAAGCTCTAAATCATGTTTGAAGCACTCTGGATAAAAAAATGTTTTTGTTATGTTTATTCGAGATGTTATGAAACACTGTAGACTGTTTTCAGCAAGTTACAACATTGAAATGCAGAAATAAGCACTTTTCCATAAACAAGCTCTAAATCATGTTTGATGCACTCTGGATATCCAATTTTTGCTGTGCTGTGTCTAGGTTGAGATGAAATGAACGCCGTGGACAGTTTTCAGCAAGTTGCAACATTGAAATGCAGAAATAAGCACTTTTCCATAAACAAGCTCTAAATCATGTTTGATGCACTCTGGATATCCAATTTTTGCTGTGCTGTGTCTAGGTTGAGATGAAATGAACGCCGTGGACAGTTTTCAGCAAGTTGCAACATTGAAATGCAGAAATAAGCACTTTTCCATAAACAAGCTCTAAATCATGTTTGAAGCACTCTGGATAAAAAAATGTTTTTGTTATGTTTATTCGAGATGTTATGAAAACACTGTACTGTTTTCAGCAAGTTACAACATTGAAATGCAGAAATAAGCACTTTTCCATAAACAAGCTCTAAATCATGTTTGAAGCACTCTGGATAAAAAATGTTTTTGTTATGTTTATTCGAGATGTTATGAAAACACTGTTTTCAGCAAGTTACAACATTGAAATGCAGAAATAAGCACTTTTCCATAAACAAGCTCTAAATCATGTTTGATGCACTCTGGATATCCAATTTTTGCTGTGCTGTGTCTAGGTTGAGATGAAATGAACGCCGTGGACAGTTTTCAGCAAGTTGCAACATTGAAATGCAGAAATAAGCACTTTTCCATAAACAAGCTCTAAATCATGTTTGAAGCACTCTGGATAAAAAATGTTTTTGTTATGTTTATTCGAGATGTTATGAAAACACTGTAGACTGTTTTCAGCAAGTTACAACATTGAAATGCAGAAATAAGCACTTTTCCATAAACAAGCTCTAAATCATGTTTGATGCACTCTGGATATCCAATTTTTGCTGTGCTGTGTCTAGGTTGAGATGAAATGAACGCCGTGGACAGTTTTCAGCAAGTTGCAACATTGAAATGCAGAAATAAGCACTTTTCCATAAACAAGCTCTAAATCATGTTTGATGCACTCTGGATATCCAATTTTTGCTGTGCTGTGTCTAGGTTGAGATGAAATGAACGCCGTGGACAGTTTTCAGCAAGTTGCAACATTGAAATGCAGAAATAAGCACTTTTCCATAAACAAGCTCTAAATCATGTTTGAAGCACTCTGGATAAAAAAATGTTTTTGTTATGTTTATTCGAGATGTTATGAAAACACTGTAGACTGTTTTCAGCAAGTTACAACATTGAAATGCAGAAATAAGCACTTTTCCATAAACAAGCTCTAAATCATGTTTGAAGCACTCTGGATAAAAAAATGTTTTTGTTATGTTTATTCGAGATGTTATGAAAACACTGTTTTCAGCAAGTTGCAACATTGAAATGCAGAAATAAGCACTTTTCCATAAACAAGCTCTAAATCATGTTTGATGCACTCTGGATATCCAATTTTTGCTGTGCTGTGTCTAGGTTGAGATGAAATGAACGCCGTGGACAGTTTTCAGCAAGTTGCAACATTGAAATGCAGAAATAAGCACTTTTCCATAAACAAGCTCTAAATCATGTTTGATGCACTCTGGATATCCAATTTTTGCTGTGCTGTGTCTAGGTTGAGATGAAATGAACGCCGTGGACAGTTTTCAGCAAGTTGCAACATTGAAATGCAGAAATAAGCACTTTTCCATAAACAAGCTCTAAATCATGTTTGAAGCACTCTGGATAAAAAAATGTTTTTGTTATGTTTATTCGAGATGTTATGAAAACACTGTAGACTGTTTTCAGCAAGTTACAACATTGAAATGCAGAAATAAGCACTTTTCCATAAACAAGCTCTAAATCATGTTTGATGCACTCTGGATATCCAATTTTTGCTGTGCTGTGTCTAGGTTGAGATGAAATGAACGCCGTGGACAGTTTTCAGCAAGTTGCAACATTGAAATGCAGAAATAAGCACTTTTCCATAAACAAGCTCTAAATCATGTTTGAAGCACTCTGGATAAAAAAATGTTTTTGTTATGTTTATTCGAGATGTTATGAAAACACTGTTTTCAGCAAGTTACAACATTGAAATGCAGAAATAAGCACTTTTCCATAAACAAGCTCTAAATCATGTTTGATGCACTCTGGATATCCAATTTTTGCTGTGCTGTGTCTAGGTTGAGATGAAATGAACGCCGTGGACAGTTTTCAGCAAGTTGCAACATTGAAATGCAGAAATAAGCACTTTTCCATAAACAAGCTCTAAATCATGTTTGATGCACTCTGGATATCCAATTTTTGCTGTGCTGTGTCTAGGTTGAGATGAAATGAACGCCGTGGACAGTTTTCAGCAAGTTGCAACATTGAAATGCAGAAATAAGCACTTTTCCATAAACAAGCTCTAAATCATGTTTGATGCACTCTGGATATCCAATTTTGCTGTGCTGTGTCTAGGTTGAGATGAAATGAACGCCGTGGACAGTTTTCAGCAAGTTGCAACATTGAAATGCAGAAATAAGCACTTTTCCATAAACAAGCTCTAAATCATGTTTGAAGCACTCTGGATAAAAAAATGTTTTTGTTATGTTTATTCGAGATGTTATGAAAACACTGTAGACTGTTTTCAGCAAGTTACAACATTGAAATGCAGAAATAAGCACTTTTCCATAAACAAGCTCTAAATCATGTTTGATGCACTCTGGATATCCAATTTTTGCTGTGTGTCTAGGTTGAGATGAAATGAACGCCGTGGACAGTTTTCAGCAAGTTGCAACATTGAAATGCAGAAATAAGCACTTTTCCATAAACAAGCTCTAAATCATGTTTGAAGCACTCTGGATAAAAAATTTTTTGTTATGTTTATTCGAGATGTTATGAAAACACTGTAGACTGTTTTCAGCAAGTTACAACATTGAAATGCAGAAATAAGCACTTTTCCATAAACAAGCTCTAAATCATGTTTGATGCACTCTGGATATCCAATTTTTGCTGTGCTGTGTCTAGGTTGAGATGAAATGAACGCCGTGGACAGTTTTCAGCAAGTTGCAACATTGAAATGCAGAAATAAGCACTTTTCCATAAACAAGCTCTAAATCATGTTTGAAGCACTCTGGATAAAAAATGTTTTTGTTATGTTTATTCGAGATGTTATGAAAACACTGTAGACTGTTTTCAGCAAGTTACAACATTGAAATGCAGAAATAAGCACTTTTCCATAAACAAGCTCTAAATCATGTTTGATGCACTCTGGATATCCAATTTTTGCTGTGCTGTGTCTAGGTTGAGATGAAATGAACGCCGTGGACAGTTTTCAGCAAGTTGCAACATTGAAATGCAGAAATAAGCACTTTTCCATAAACAAGCTCTAAATCATGTTTGAAGCACTCTGGATAAAAAAATGTTTTTGTTATGTTTATTCGAGATGTTATGAAAACACTGTAGACTGTTTTCAGCAAGTTACAACATTGAAATGCAGAAATAAGCACTTTTCCATAAACAAGCTCTAAATCATGTTTGATGCACTCTGGATATCCAATTTTTGCTGTGCTGTGTCTAGGTTGAGATGAAATGAACGCCGTGGACAGTTTTCAGCAAGTTGCAACATTGAAATGCAGAAATAAGCACTTTTCCATAAACAAGCTCTAAATCATGTTTGAAGCACTCTGGATAAAAAAATGTTTTGTTATGTTTATTCGAGATGTTATGAAAACACTGTAGACTGTTTTCAGCAAGTTACAACATTGAAATGCAGAAATAAGCACTTTTCCATAAACAAGCTCTAAATCATGTTTGATGCACTCTGGATATCCAATTTTTGCTGTGCTGTGTCTAGGTTGAGATGAAATGAACGCCGTGGACAGTTTTCAGCAAGTTGCAACATTGAAATGCAGAAATAAGCACTTTTCCATAAACAAGCTCTAAATCATGTTTGATGCACTCTGGATATCCAATTTTTGCTGTGCTGTGTCTAGGTTGAGATGAAATGAACGCCGTGGACAGTTTTCAGCAAGTTGCAACATTGAAATGCAGAAATAAGCACTTTTCCATAAACAAGCTCTAAATCATGTTTGAAGCACTCTGGATAAAAAATGTTTTGTTATGTTTATTCGAGATGTTATGAAAACACTGTAGACTGTTTTCAGCAAGTTACAACATTGAAATGCAGAAATAAGCACTTTTCCATAAACAAGCTCTAAATCATGTTTGAAGCACTCTGGATAAAAAAATGTTTTGTTATGTTTATTCGAGATGTTATGAAAACACTGTTTTCAGCAAGTTACAACATTGAAATGCAGAAATAAGCACTTTTCCATAAACAAGCTCTAAATCATGTTTGATGCACTCTGGATATCCAATTTTTGCTGTGCTGTGTCTAGGTTGAGATGAAATGAACGCCGTGGACAGTTTTCAGCAAGTTGCAACATTGAAATGCAGAAATAAGCACTTTTCCATAAACAAGCTCTAAATCATGTTTGATGCACTCTGGATATCCAATTTTTGCTGTGCTGTGTCTAGGTTGAGATGAAATGAACGCCGTGGACAGTTTTCAGCAAGTTGCAACATTGAAATGCAGAAATAAGCACTTTTCCATAAACAAGCTCTAAATCATGTTTGAAGCACTCTGGATAAAAAATGTTTTTGTTATGTTTATTCGAGATGTTATGAAAACACTGTAGACTGTTTTCAGCAAGTTACAACATTGAAATGCAGAAATAAGCACTTTTCCATAAACAAGCTCTAAATCATGTTTGATGCACTCTGGATATCCAATTTTTGCTGTGCTGTGTCTAGGTTGAGATGAAATGAACGCCGTGGACAGTTTTCAGCAAGTTGCAACATTGAAATGCAGAAATAAGCACTTTTCCATAAACAAGCTCTAAATCATGTTTGAAGCACTCTGGATAAAAAAATGTTTTTGTTATGTTTATTCGAGATGTTATGAAAACACTGTAGACTGTTTTCAGCAAGTTACAACATTGAAATGCAGAAATAAGCACTTTTCCATAAACAAGCTCTAAATCATGTTTGATGCACTCTGGATATCCAATTTTTGCTGTGCTGTGTCTAGGTTGAGATGAAATGAACGCCGTGGACAGTTTTCAGCAAGTTGCAACATTGAAATGCAGAAATAAGCACTTTTCCATAAACAAGCTCTAAATCATGTTTGATGCACTCTGGATATCCAATTTTTGCTGTGCTGTGTCTAGGTTGAGATGAAATGAACACCGTGGACAGTTTTCAGCAAGTTGCAACATTGAAATGCAGAAATAAGCACTTTTCCATAAACAAGCTCTAAATCATGTTTGAAGCACTCTGGATAAAAAATGTTTTTGTTATGTTTATTCGAGATGTTATGAAAACACTGTAGACTGTTTTCAGCAAGTTACAACATTGAAATGCAGAAATAAGCACTTTTCCATAAACAAGCTCTAAATCATGTTTGAAGCACTCTGGATAAAAAAATGTTTTTGTTATGTTTATTCGAGATGTTATGAAAACACTGTTTTCAGCAAGTTACAACATTGAAATGCAGAAATAAGCACTTTTCCATAAACAAGCTCTAAATCATGTTTGATGCACTCTGGATATCCAATTTTTGCTGTGCTGTGTCTAGTTGAGATGAAATGAACGCCGTGGACAGTTTTCAGCAAGTTGCAACATTGAAATGCAGAAATAAGCACTTTTCCATAAACAAGCTCTAAATCATGTTTGAAGCACTCTGGATATCCAATTTTTTGCTGTGCTGTGTCTAGGTTGAGATGAAATGAACGCCGTGGACAGTTTTCAGCAAGTTGCAACATTGAAATGCAGAAATAAGCACTTTTCCATAAACAAGCTCTAAATCATGTTTGAAGCACTCTGGATAAAAAATGTTTTTGTTATGTTTATTCGAGATGTTATGAAAACACTGTAGACTGTTTTCAGCAAGTTACAACATTGAAATGCAGAAATAAGCACTTTTCCATAAACAAGCTCTAAATCATGTTTGATGCACTCTGGATATCCAATTTTTGCTGTGCTGTGTCTAGGTTGAGATGAAATGAACGCCGTGGACAGTTTTCAGCAAGTTGCAACATTGAAATGCAGAAATAAGCACTTTTCCATAAACAAGCTCTAAATCATGTTTGAAGCACTCTGGATAAAAAAATGTTTTTGTTATGTTTATTCGAGATGTTATGAAAACACTGTTTTCAGCAAGTTACAACATTGAAATGCAGAAATAAGCACTTTTCCATAAACAAGCTCTAAATCATGTTTGATGCACTCTGGATATCCAATTTTTGCTGTGCTGTGTCTAGGTTGAGATGAAATGAACGCCGTGGACAGTTTTCAGCAAGTTGCAACATTGAAATGCAGAAATAAGCACTTTTCCATAAACAAGCTCTAAATCATGTTTGATGCACTCTGGATATCCAATTTTTGCTGTGCTGTGTCTAGTTGAGATGAAATGAACGCCGTGGACAGTTTTCAGCAAGTTGCAACATTGAAATGCAGAAATAAGCACTTTTCCATAAACAAGCTCTAAATCATGTTTGATGCACTCTGGATATCCAATTTTTGCTGTGCTGTGTCTAGGTTGAGATGAAATGAACGCCGTGGACAGTTTTCAGCAAGTTGCAACATTGAAATGCAGAAATAAGCACTTTTCCATAAACAAGCTCTAAATCATGTTTGAAGCACTCTGGATAAAAAATGTTTTTGTTATGTTTATTCGAGATGTTATGAAAACACTGTAGACTGTTTTCAGCAAGTTACAACATTGAAATGCAGAAATAAGCACTTTTCCATAAACAAGCTCTAAATCATGTTTGATGCACTCTGGATATCCAATTTTTGCTGTGCTGTGTCTAGGTTGAGATGAAATGAACGCCGTGGACAGTTTTCAGCAAGTTGCAACATTGAAATGCAGAAATAAGCACTTTTCCATAAACAAGCTCTAAATCATGTTTGAAGCACTCTGGATAAAAAATTTTTTGTTATGTTTATTCGAGATGTTATGAAAACACTGTAGACTGTTTTCAGCAAGTTACAACATTGAAATGCAGAAATAAGCACTTTTCCATAAACAAGCTCTAAATCATGTTTGATGCACTCTGGATATCCAATTTTTGCTGTGCTGTGTCTAGTTGAGATGAAATGAACGCCGTGGACAGTTTTCAGCAAGTTGCAACATTGAAATGCAGAAATAAGCACTTTTCCATAAACAAGCTCTAAATCATGTTTGAAGCACTCTGGATAAAAAATGTTTTTGTTATGTTTATTCGAGATGTTATGAAACACTGTTTTCAGCAAGTTACAACATTGAAATGCAGAAATAAGCACTTTTCCATAAACAAGCTCTAAATCATGTTTGATGCACTCTGGATATCCAATTTTTGCTGTGCTGTGTCTAGGTTGAGATGAAATGAACACCGTGGACAGTTTTCAGCAAGTTGCAACATTGAAATGCAGAAATAAGCACTTTTCCATAACAAGCTCTAAATCATGTTTGATGCACTCAGGATATCCAATTTTTGCTGGCTGTGTCTAGGTTGAGATGAAATGAACGCCGTGGACAGTTTTCAGCAAGTTGCAACATTGAAATGCGAGAAATAAGCACTTTTCATAAACAAGCTCTAAATCATGTTTGAAGCACTCTGGATACAAAATGTTTTGTTATGTGTTAGTTCGAGATGTTATGAAACACTGTAGACTGTTTTCAGCAAGGTTCAACATTGAAATGCAGAAAATAAGCACTTTTCCATAAACAAGCTCTAATCATGTTTGAATGCACTCTGGATATCCACTTTTTGACTGTGCTGTGTCTAGGTTGAGATGAAATGAACGCCGTGGACAGTTTTCAGCAAGTTGCAACTTGAAATGCAGAAAAGTAAGCACTTTTCCATAAACAAGCTCTAAATCATGTTTGAAGCACTCTGGATATCCCAATTTTTTGCTTGTGCTGTGTCTAGGTGAGATGAATGAACGCCGTGGACATTTTCAGCAAGTTGTGCAACATTGAAATGCAGAAATAAGCACTTTTCCATAAACAAGCTCTAAATCTGTTGGATGCACTCTGGATATCCAATTTTTGACTTGTGCTGTGTCTAGGTGAGATGAAATGAAAGCCGTGGACAGTTTTCAGCAAGTTGCAACTTGAAATGCAGAAATAAGCACTTTTCCATAAACAAGTCATGTTGTGATGCACTCTAGGATATCCAATTTTGTTGTTATGTGTTATTCGAGATGTTATATGGCAACACCATGTAGGACTGTTTCAGCAAGTTGACAACATTGAAATGCAGAAATAAGCACTTTTCCATAAACAAGCTCTAAATCATGTTTGACTGCACTCCTGGATGTCAATTTTTTGCCTGTGCGTGTCTAGGATTGAGATGAAATGACGCCGTGGACAGTTTTCAGCAAGTGTGCAACATTGAAATGCAGAAATAAGCACTTTTCCATTAAACAAGGACTCCTAAATCATGTTTGAAGCACCTCTGGATAAAAAATGTTTTTGTTATGTTTATTCGAGATGTTATGAAAACACTGTAGACTGTTTTCATGCAAGTTACAACATGAAATGCAGAAATAAGCACTTTTCCATAAACAAGCTCTAAATCATGTTTGATGCACTCTGGATATCCAATTTTTGCTGTGCTGTGTTAGGTTGAGATGAAATGAACGCGTGGGACAGTTTTCAGCAAGTTGCAACATTGAAATGCAGAAATAAGCACTTTTCCATAAACAAGCTCTAAATCATGTTTGAAGCACTCTGGATAAAAAAATGTTTTTGTTATGTTTATTCGAGATGTTATGAAAACACTGTAGACTGTTTTCAGCAAGTTACAACATTGAAATGCAGAAATAAGCACTTTTCCATAAACAAGCTCTAAATCATGTTTGATGCACTCTGGATATCCAATTTTTTGCTGTGCTGTGTCTAGGTTGAGATGAAATGAACGCCGTGGACAGTTTTCAGCAAGTTGCAACATTGAAATGCAGAAAATAAGCACTTTTCCATAAACAAGCTCTAAATCATGTTTGAAGCACTCTGGATAAAAAAATGTTTTTGTTATGTTTATTCGAGATGTTATGAAAACACTGTAGACTGTTTTCAGCAAGTTACAACATTGAAATGCAGAAATAAGCACTTTTCCATAAACAAGCTCTAAATCATGTTTGATGCACTCTGGATATCCAATTTTTGCTGTGCTGTGTCTAGGTTGAGATGAAATGAACGCCGTGGACAGTTTTCAGCAAGTTGCAACATTGAAATGCAGAAATAAGCACTTTTCCATAAACAAGCTCTAAATCATGTTTGAAGCACTCTGGATAAAAAATGTTTTTGTTATGTTTATTCGAGATGTTATGAAACACTGTAGACTGTTTTCAGCAAGTTACAACATTGAAATGCAGAAATAAGCACTTTTCCATAAACAGCTCTAAATCATGTTTGAATGCACTCTGGATATCCAATTTTTGCTGTGCTGTGTCTAGGTTGAGATGAAATGAACGCCGTGGACAGTTTTCAGCAAGTTGCAACATTGAAATGCAGAAATAAGCACTTTTCCATAAACAAGCTCTAAATCATGTTTGATGCACTCTGGATATCAAATTTTTTGCTGTGCTGTGTCTAGTTGAGATGTAATGAACACTGTAGGACAGTTTTCAGCAAGTTACAACATTGAAATGCAGAAATAAGCACTTTTCCATAAACAAGCTCTAAATCATGTTTGATGCACTCTGGATATCCAATTTTTGCTGTGCTGTGTCTAGGTTGAGATGAAATGAACGCCGTGGACAGTTTTCAGCAAGTTGCAACATTGAAATGCAGAAATAAGCACTTTTCCATAAACAAGCTCTAAATCATGTTTGATGCACTCTGGATATCCAATTTTTGCTGTGCTGTGTCTAGGTTGAGATGAAATGAACGCCGTGGACAGTTTTCAGCAAGTTGCAACATTGAAATGCAGAAATAAGCACTTTTCCATAAACAAGCTCTAAATCATGTTTGAAGCACTCTGGATAAAAAAATGTTTTTGTTATGTTTATTCGAGATGTTATGAAAACACTGTAGACTGTTTTCAGCAAGTTACAACATTGAAATGCAGAAATAAGCACTTTTCCATAAACAAGCTCTAAATCATGTTTGAAGCACTCTGGATATCCAATTTTTGCTGTGCTGTGTCTAGGTTGAGATGAAATGAACGCCGTGGACAGTTTTCAGCAAGTTGCAACATTGAAATGCAGAAATAAGCACTTTTCCATAAACAAGCTCTAAATCATGTTTGATGGCACTCTGGATATCCAATTTTTGCTGTGCTGTGTCTAGGTTGAGATGAAATGAACGCCGTGGACAGTTTTCAGCAAGTTGCAACATTGAAATGCAGAAAATAAGCACTTTTCCATAAACAAGCTCTAAATCATGTTTGAAGCACTCTGGATAAAAAATGTTTTTGTTATGTTTATTCGAGATGTTATGAAACACTGTAGACTGTTTTCAGCAAGTTACAAACATTGAAATGCAGAAAATAAGCACTTTTCCATAAACAAGCTCTAAATCATGTTTGAAGCACTCTGGATAAAAAAATGGTTTTTGTTATGTTTATTCGAGATGTTATGAAAACACTGTAGATGTTTTCAGCAAGTCTACAACATTGAAATGCAGAAATAAGCACTTTTCCATAAACAAGCTCTAATCATGTTTGATGCACTCTGGATATCCAATTTTTACTGTGCTGTGTCTAGGTTGAGATGAAATGAACGCCGTGGACAGTTTTCAGCAAGTTGCAAACCTTGAAATGCAGAAATAAGCACTTTTCCATAAACAAGCTCTAAATCATGTTTGATGCACTCTGGATATCCAATTTTTGCTGTGCTGTGTCTAGGTTGAGATGAAATGAACGCCGTGGACAGTTTTCAGCAAGTTGCAACATTGAAATGCAGAAATAAGCACTTTTCCATAAACAAGCTCTAAATCATGTTTGAAGCACTCTGGATAAAAAAATGTTTTTGTTATGTTTATTCGAGATGTTATGAAAACACTGTAGACTGTTTTCAGCAAGTTACAACATTGAAATGCAGAAATAAGCACTTTTCCATAAACAAGCTCTAAATCATGTTTGATGCACTCTGGATATCCAATTTTTGCTGTGCTGTGTCTAGGTTGAGATGAAATGAACGCCGTGGACAGTTTTCAGCAAGTTGCAACATTGAAATGCAGAAATAAGCACTTTTCCATAAAGAAGCTCTAAATCATGTTTGAAGCACTATGGAAAAAAAATGTTTTTGTTATGTTTATTCGAGATGTTATGAAAACACTGTAGACTGTTTTCAGCAAGTTACAACATTGAAATGCAGAAATAAGCACTTTTCCATAAACAAGCTCTAAATCATGTTTGATGCACTCTGGATATCCAATTTTTGCTGTGCTGTGTCTAGGTTGAGATGAAATGAACGCCGTGGACAGTTTTCAGCAAGTTGCAACATTGAAATGCAGAAATAAGCACTTTTCCATAAACAAGCTCTAAATCATGTTTGATGCACTCTGGATATCCAATTTTTGCTGTGCTGTGTCTAGGTTGAGATGAAATGAACGCCGTGGACAGTTTTCAGCAAGTTGCAACTTGAAATGCAGAAATAAGCACTTTTCCATAAACAAGCTCTAAATCATGTTTGATGCACTCTGGAAATCCAAATGTTTTTGTGCTGTGTCTAGTTCGAGATGTAATGAAACCCGTAGACAGTTTTCAGCAAGTTGCAACATTGAAATGCAGAAATAAGCACTTTTCCATAAACAAGCTCTAAATCATGTTTGAAGGACTCAGGATATCCAATTTTTGCTGTGCTGTGTCTAGGTTGAGATGAAATGAACGCCGTGGACAGTTTTCAGCAAGTTACAACATTGAAATGCAGAAATAAGCACTTTTCCATAAACAAGCTCTAAATCATGTTTGAAGCACTCTGGATAAAAAAATGTTTTTGTTATGTTTATTCGAGATGTTATGAAAACACTGTAGACTGTTTTCAGCAAGTTACAACATTGAAATGCAGAAATAAGCACTTTTCCATAAACAAGCTCTAAATCATGTTTGAAGCACTCAGGATATCCAATTTTTGCTGTGCTGTGTCTAGGTTGAGATGAAATGAACGCCGTGGACAGTTTTCAGCAAGTTGCTACATTGAAATGCAGAAATAAGCACTTTTCCATAAACAAGCTCTAAATCATGTTTGAAGCACTCTGGATAAAAAAATGTTTTTGTTATGTTTATTCGAGATGTTATGAAAACACTGTAGACTGTTTTCAGCAAGTTGCAACATTGAAATGCAGAAATAAGCACTTTTCCATAAACAAGCTCTAAATCATGTTTGATCCACTCTGGATATCCAATTTTTGCTGTGCTGTGTCTAGGTTGAGATGAAATGAACGCCGTGGACAGTTTTCAGCAAGTTGCAACATTGAAATGCAGAAATAAGCACTTTTCCATAAACAAGCTCTAAATCATGTTTGATGCACTCTGGATATCCAATTTTTGCTGTGCTGTGTCTAGGTTGAGATGAAATGAACGCCGTGGACAGTTTTCAGCAAGTTGCAACATTGAAATGCAGAAATAAGCACTTTTCCATAAGCTCTAAATCATGTTTGATGCACTCTGGATATCCAATTTTTGCTGTGCTGTGTCTAGGTTGAGATGAAATGAACGCCGTGGACAGTTTTCAGCAAGTTGCAACTTGAAATGCAGAAATAAGCACTTTTCCATAAACAAGCTCTAAATCATGTTTGATGCACTCTGGATACCAATGTTTTTGACTTTCGCTGTGTCTAGGTTCGAGATGTAATGAAACCCTTGTAGACCTAGTTTTCAGCAATGTTACACATTTTGCCAAATGCCAGAAATAAGCAACTTTTCCATTAAACAAGCTCTAAATCATGTTTTGTGTCACTCTGGATATCCAATTTTTGCCTGTGCTGTGTCCTAGGTTGAGATATGAATGAACGCGTGACAGTTTTACGCACATGTTGAAACATTGAAATGCAGAAAATAAGCCACTTTTCCATAAACCAAGCTCCCTAAATCATGTTTGAAGCCCACTCTGGATCAAAACTGTTTTTGTTATGTTTATTCGAGATGTTATGAAAACACTGTTAGACTGTTTTCAGCAAGTTCCAAACATTGAAATGCAGGAAATAAGCATTTCTTTTCCATAAACAAGCTCTAATCATGTTTGTGATGCACTCTGGATGTCCAATTTTGCTGTGCTTGTGTCTAGGTTGAGATGACTGAATGAACGCCGTGGGACAGTTTTCAGCACGTTGAACATTGAAATTCAAAATAAGCACTTTCCATAAACAAGCTCTAAATCATGTTTGAAGCACTCTGGATAAAAAATTTTTTTGTTATGTTTATTCGAGATGTTAGAAAACACCGTAGACTGTTTTCAGCAAGTTACAACATTGAAATGCAGAAATAAGCACTTTTCCATAAAAAGCTCTAAATCATGTTTGATGCACTTGATATCCAATTTTGCTGTGCTGTGTCTAGGGTTGAGATGAAATGAACACCGTGCGTGGAAATTTTTCAGCAAGTGGCAACATTGAAATGCGCAGAAATAAGCACTTTTCCATAAACAAGCTCTAATCATGTTTGATGCACTCTGGATAAAAAAATGTTTTTGTTATG
>NW_022264623.1:0-25983 GCF_002021735.2 Oncorhynchus kisutch
CTCACCGGGCTTACTGTAAAACATCACTGCAGTGTTCCTCACCTGGCTTACTGTAAAAAACATCACTGCAGTGTTCCTCACCTGGCTTACTGTAAAAAGCTAAACAAACGATTGACTACTATACTTCTAAATTTCCCTCCAAACCCTGTCTTGTGGATTTGGCCATAGGTTCTCATCCACATCACAAAGGATGTTTTCATTAGCCAAACCTCTTGGGAAGAATCTTCGGGCATGGCGAATCCAGGCCTGACACTGGTCTGCCTGTGTCATTGCATGCGTCATCCATGGCCTGGAGAAGGGGGGCTTGTTCGTGAGGGCGCCTATCATATACCTTCCACCTCCATGTGGAGAAAAACTCCTCAATCTGGTAGGAAAGGAGAGTAGGGGGTAAGTAAAGGGTGGTAAATTGTGGATGGGCCTGAAAACCATGCTTGCACCATTTGAGCATGGTGGAACCTGACATTATCCCACACAATGACATAGGTCATGACATCAGCTCTACAGACCTGATTTAGCCCATCAAGGAAGGTTACATTCCAACAGCGAATCATGTGGCTGCCTGCAACTCAATATATAGAGTATATAGAGGAGATCTTTAGTTGTTGTTCGACCAAACATTAGAACTGGCAAGATGAGTAATCTAAGCAACTTTGACCGTGGTTGTGATTGTTGATGCCACACATGGTGGTTCCAGCATCTCAGAAACAGCTGCCTTCCAGGGTTTGTTATGCACTACAAGTCTCTAGAGTTTACAGAGAATGGAGCGATAAACAAAACACATTCAGTGAGCGGCAGTTCTATGGGCAAGAACACCTTGTTAATGAGAGAGGTCAGAGGAGAATGTCCAGACTCTTTCAAGCTAACAGAAAGGCCACAAATGCTCAAATAACAGTTGTTTAAAACAGTGTGCAGAATGGTATCTCTTAATGTACAACACCGTGAATAATTCAGACTGTTGTGGAGGCAAAAGGGGGTCCTACCCAGTACTCGATAGGTGTACCTAATAAAGTGGCTGGTGAGTGTACAGTAATGTCAGATCTGAAAACATGGTCTGGAAAAGTGGTACACGGGACCATAGAAACAGTGTCTGATAAAGAATGATGATGAAATATTACATCCATAGATAATGTAGTCCAATTAGTTCATGTTCCACGGTAATTGGTGTCAATGGATCTCATTATCCTGAAACTTTCATGATCTAAACATGGCATATTGTTTGTCAGTGTCCATAAAACTATGCATTAAGAGTAATGCAACAGTTACTCATCATTTTGAGCAGTTGTATCAATTGATAGTTAGATCATTGTAATGAAATGAATAGACAGTCATCTCAGATGTAATGTGTGAATTGCATTTTGAAATGGTAATACTTTGATGTTAAGTTGTGTATTTTGAACAGGTGATTTTAGTTCAATGAACAAATGCTCTTAGCTTTATGTGTATTGTATCCAAGCAATTGGAAAAAAGTGTTAGAGTTTTGAAAAGTTTGCATTTTGGTTGTGAGTTTTGTGTCTAGAGTTTTGAAAAATGACATCAAGGTTCCGAAATTAGTGCTAAAGTGATTGTAAAAAACTGTAACATCTAAATGCAGAATGGCAGTTCCACCGCCAAGCGCTAGAGGGCAGTGCCATTTGGACACTGAGCCACAACTTACGTGCCGCAGCAACTCTCTTCTCTGCCGCAGCCATACAGTAGAGGAAGACCGAAAGACTTCCGCGTACAGACGTTTAATGTATTTTCAGGTGAAATATGCCCCGTTACTGTGCTGTAAAACTTTGCAAAAATCGCGGAGGAACACCCTCTAAAGAAAACAAGAGAATAAGCTTTACCCGTACGGTATCTATTATTTTTTCCATCATGTTCTATGTGCAGATACAGTCCTACTATCTAGCTAGCTTAACGAGCATGCTCATATTGGGTTGCTGGCTAGCGTGTGTATCCAGCAGTGCCCTCAGAACAATAGTGAGCTGTCATAGAAAAACTCAAAGCCTCCTTTGTTTACCATTGTTTACAATTGACGAATGACTGGTGCTGCCATTGTTAATATTGTGTTTATTGGTCTTCAGCCTAGGCTGAAACACTAGTAACGTTACAGAAGCAATGCTTGTATGTGATCTTGATCATTTGGATGGGGCTGACAAATTGAATTCGGGCATGTCAACAAATGTCGCTGTCTTAACCACATGTTTGTATTGTCTCCTCCACAGGTTCCCTTTGCAAGATGAGGTCAGGCTGCAGATCTGGGTAGACAACATGAAGCGAGAAGAGTGGACCCCCAGTAGACACCAGTACCTGTGTAGTGAACATTTCACTGAGGACTGCTTTGACCTGCGATGGGGAATCCGGTACCTGAAACACACGGCCTTCCCTACCATCTTCCCCTCACACACACAATGTAAGTAGACAGACACCCCTTCTGTGAACACAACAAAATTAGCAGAAGTCTTAATGCACATTTCCAGAATAGTGACGGCTATTAGAGTTTCACATTAGTTTGATCATGCATTTTACACTGATCGTCATTGCAGTGTACAAAGCATTGGTTTGGGATATTTTCTTTGGGATTCATCAGGGCTGGGTCAATTCAATTTGAAGGCAGTCGATTCAGGAATTTATTTTAATGAAAAATTCAACAATGGAAAAAAAGGTTTTGAAAAGAATAGCTTCTACTCCTCAGTTATTGAGAAGTCCTTGAAAATAGATGCTGTTTTTTCACATTTTGAAATTGTTTTTTAAGTTGACTGCCTTGATTTTGAATTGAACCATCGCTGTGATGATTAAAGTGCAACATCAATTGTATCGGTCGTACAACATATTTTGCAGCCAAACGCTTTAATTTCTAGATCCAACAATGCAGTAACCTAATAATACAAAATGACACACAAATCCCCCAAAAATCAAAATGCATAAATTACAGCACTATACATGGCTATATTATGACAGCATGATTTCTGTTTGTGTTTAATCATCACTCTTTCCCCTCAGGATGAAGATAAAGCCGTTTCCACCAGTAAGAACACCATCAAGCCCAAAACCAGGATATGCGACGCCAACATTGAACTCATCGCTCCCCCTCCCCTCCTGGCAAGAATACACCTCTGATTCTGAAAGGACAGTCAGAGTGGAACCAGTCGTGGTGAGTGTCACTCCTGTCCCTAACCCTGAGGATGCCAGTGAATCTACGGTCACTACACTGTTATATGAAAGACCGCTTGTTTCAGACACAGAGGCCTCTACTCCTAGTGAAATGTTCCTTGGGGAGGTGATGCTCTCAGAGACCCAGGCTGCAGTGTGTGAGGTGAACAGAGAACTATCTGGAGACAGTGGTGGGATACTGACAGCCTCATGCTTGAACCTGTCTGGTGAGACACAGACACTGCAGCAGCTGGATACACTGACTCCACTGTGACTGTGCCTGCTGTGAATCGTCGGCCCTGTCGGCCGTTTCTCCTGAATGTGAGCCACGGTGGACGCCCTCCATGTGGCCCTCGGTCAGACATTTAGGATCTTCCTCTGGGCGCGGAGGGAGGGAGTGGGTGGGAGACCGGAAGGAGGGCCCCAGGGAGGGGGGGACACATCTCTGTGTACGAGCACTCCATACTCAAACATGAACAACGACCAGGAACAGCTGTGGATGAAAGACGCCAGCCTTCCCACACCAAGATCATGGTGCTGGACAGGAGAGAGGAAGCACCATTGCTAAAATACGATGGCTTGAGAGCGAGATGGGCATCATCTGAAGAAGAGCAACAGTGTTTTAAAGAAAAGCAGAAAGGTCCTTAGAGGACTTATTAACTTCTGCGTTGCTTCTGATGTCTTAACTGTAGTGCCTTGGTTTCCATTACGCACGCTCTTTCTAATGACATGTATTTGTAGAGTTATTACGGGTTATTACAACGTCGCAATCACTTGGTACTTATTTCTTATCTGTTTCCATGTTTCACCAGAGTTATATTACTTAACTAGTACGTGAAGGCCCTTCTCAAGAGAGCGTTGGCCCAAGGCTAGAAATCTTCTCCAGCTCGTTCTAGTCCTTCCGTTTGTCTCCGCTAGTGGCACTGTGTCCTTGAGGACAGGCCCTGGCACGATGCACTACTGTTTCATGTTTCGACATCACTGACTGACATATTGTCAATATTAGTGGTGTAATTCGGAGCGTTTAAGGGGAAGTGATTCCCTATTCTTGTGCTACAGATGGCTGCTTGTTTTATTCAATGGTATTTATCGTATATCATATCAAATCTACTGTGCGGTCATACGGATCCTTACTGGTTATTCATGTATGAAAAGGCCTATGTTTTTCACTGTATGTTTATGTTATGTGGACAATAACAAGCAGCCTACGGTACGTAGTATCCAGTGACGGAGACGACGACACCGTTTTAGGTGCATCTTCTTGGTTCTAATTAAATGGTTGAATAGGGAAAAGGTGCAATGCTTTGCTCACTATTCAATTTTTTATTTTTTATTCAAGCAACTATTAAAAGCTTGACGTTTCGGGCCTTCGTCAATTGCCTTAAATAGACCAGGTTCTGATAAATGAACCGGTTCTGGTGAAGACCATTGATGCCGAAACGTCAAGCTTTAATGCTTTCTCAATAAAATCATATATTTGAATGTTAAACCAAGCCTTGCACCTTTTTGATGATGTAGACTGGTTGCTCCTTGACTCCCATTGGTTGGGCCTCTACTTCTTTCCATAAAGAAATTAAATGGTCAACTGATTTCTCATCACTGAAAATGCAACACTGCGGTCCTCTTTCTTGATGGAGATGGCTTACATTACCTGTAATCCTTTATCAATGCACTGGCAATGACATCACAACGTGTCATGATGAAACTGATGGTGCTTTCAAGACGAGGGGAGGGGGGGGGGGTCCAAATCAGTGATCTTCATGTTGGAGCTTATGCAGCTGGGGGGGGATTTAGCGCCGACTCTATTCTGGAGCTCCGACCTTCCTACCTGTGGATCGCTGACATCATGATTTGACCTTATATTTTATGGAGTTGCCCGGGCTTCAGAGGGCCTGATTTCCCAGGCTTCAGAGGCCTGAGTTCCCGAGCTTCAGAGGCCTGAGTTCCCGGGCTTCAGAGGCCTGAGTTCCCGAGCTTCAGAGGCCTGAGTTCCCGAGCTTCAGAGGCCTGAGTTCCCAGGCTTCAGAGGCCTGAGTTCCCGAGCTTCAGAGGCCTGAGTTTCCCGAGCTTCAGAGGCCTGAGTGCCCGAGCTTCAGAGGGCCTGAGTTCCCGACTTGGAATTCCGAGTTGAACGACTGTTCAAAACGATTTTTTCCCAGAGCTCGGAGCTCGTTTTTAATCTGAATTCACAGATGTTTTGAATGCACTGAAGTCTGAGATTTCCGAGTTGACAGATGTTTTGAACGTGGCGTAACCTCGAACCAGAACTGACCGTTTCATTTCACAGCACTTATAGTGAAACATAATGTGATCAACGACTAGCATTCGATAGGAGCAACAGTAGAGAGATATAGCAGATACATAAAGCACAATAGAATAGAATGGGCTGCTTGTAGGAAGGGCTGCCTGTAGGAAGGGCTTGCTTGTAGGAAGGGCTGCCTGTAGGAAGGGCTGCTTGTAGGAAGGGCTGCCTGTAGGAAGGGCTGCTTGTAGGGAGGGCTGCCTGTAGGAAGGGCTGCTTGTAAGGAAGGGCTGCCTGTAGGAAGGGCTGCTTGTAGGAAGGGCTGCTTGTAAGGAAAGGGCTGCTTGTAGGAAGGGCTGCTTGTAAGGAAGGGCTGCCTGTAGGAAGGGCTGCTTGTAGGAAGGGCTGCTTGTAAGGAAGGGCTGCTTATAGGAAGGGCTGCTTGTAGGAAGGGCTGCTTGTAGGAAGGGCTGCCTGTAGGAAGGGCTGCTTGTAGGAAGGGCTGCTTGTAAGGAAGGGCTGCTTGTAGGAAGGGCTGCTTGTAAGGAAGGGCTGCTTGTAAGGAAGGGCTGCCTGTAGGAAGGGCTGCTTGTAGGAAGGGCTGCCTGTAGGAAGGGCTGCTTGTAGGAAGGGCTGCTTGTAAGGAGGGCTGCGTGTAAGGAAGGGCTGCCTGTAGGAAGGGCTGCTTGTAGGAAGGGCTGCTTGTAGGAAGGGCTGCTTGTAAGGAAGGGGCTGCTTGTAAGGAAGGGCTGCCTGTAGGAAGGGCTGCTTGTAGGAAGAAGGGCTGCTTGTAGGAAGAAGGGCTGCTTGCAGGCTATTGTGAGATGAAGGGAAGCTCTAATCACAGTGTAGACGACACGCTTGTTATTTTGACCTGAGATCTATAAGAGAAACGTCACACGCCTCACAGAGCCACTCTGGAAGACACACGACATTGCCACTTTCCCAGTTTATTGATCGTGGGTAAAAAGAACAGCTGAGAACACTGAGATGACTGATTGATTACTAGTCCTGCAAATGCTACAAAGTCAACTTCACAGCAATGTTATTGATATCCGAGAACTAACTTTGAGCAGTAATGAAGAAGCTGGGGATTCACTGACGATTTAAAATCACATAGGTTGACTTTGATCATGTGAAGATTGGCCTATAGGTCCTGTCTTTGGCTCTAGATGATTGGCCCACGCCCTTGTTCTGTGTCTGTCCAATAGAATGTAGCAGCAGCACAAATACAAGGACACAACAACCAATCATGTCGGTCATAGGAAAACAATATTTATTCAATTCCAGATGTTAATTGCTGTGCTTGTGTGTTTCAATGCAGTACCTTTGTGTTCGCAACACATCTAATGAACTTTATATTACATTAGAACA
The DNA here is from genome assembly GCF_002021735.2 of Oncorhynchus kisutch. Classification (NCBI taxonomy): domain Eukaryota; kingdom Metazoa; phylum Chordata; class Actinopteri; order Salmoniformes; family Salmonidae; genus Oncorhynchus; species Oncorhynchus kisutch. Next base: position 6,752 of record NW_022264623.1, read on the forward strand.
TGGCCTCAAAATGGCAATCTGATTTTGCTCCTCACTCTTCTGCCTTTAGGCTCTCTCCTGGTCATCTGACTGCAGCTCTGTCTGTTGCCAAGTGATCGTCTCATCCTGTTTGTATCCTAGATCCTATGCAGGATGCAAACTGCCATCGGGCAGGCGTTATGTCTGCACTGCACCAACCTAGAGGCGTTGCGTAGCCTAGTGGTTAGAGTGTTGGACTAGTAACCGGAAGGTTGCAAGTTCAAACCCCGAGCTGACAAGGTACAAATCTGTCGTTCTGCCCATGAACAGGCAACCCACAGTTCCTAGGCCGTCATTGAAAATAAGAATTTGTTCTTAACTGACTTGCCTAGTTAAATAAAGGTAAATTAAAATAACTTAGCCAGCTAACTTTGATTAGCAGCCACATGTAACTGTTGATGTTCTGGTTGATTAAGAAAGCAATTTTTTTTTATTGGTGTTTTTATTGGAAATATTGTTTATATTGGAAACTTCAGAATTTTGAAGTTATTTCAGGCCGTTTTGGACAGTTAGCTGCTAACTCTTTGATCCAGGTTTCTGGAGCAGCAGCCGATTCACAGGGTTTGTGTGGATACAGGAAGAACTCCAGGTATGGTTGAACTGAACATCTAAGCACTGACTTTTTGCCTTAGAAAAGCACTTACTTTAATGTAGCCGTCGTCATAACAAAAGACAATGGTTGTTAGGTCCATTTTTTCAATGATAATTATATGCTGATGCATTCGTCATAACTGACCTTTCTAAAGGCGATCATTAGATGCTAAATGTTCACTTAGTCTCCCGTTGACATCGCTGCACGACTACGTCAACATTCGTTAGGATTCACCCCTGCATCTTTCTGCATCCATCCCTGAGAGAAACGCCCTTCCATCCCTGGGACCCGAGGCCTGGTCTGCTTCCCAAAGGGCCTGTATAACACACTACTCTGGCCCATTTGGAACACGCTCCCTGACTGCACTTGCCCTGAACGACTCGTGTGAATAAATGAGGTGTTTAGCATTATTCCAACGCATTAGTCAAGACTCTAAACAAACAGACTTAATGGGGGCCATTGTTTGTTCTGTACTTAAGAGTCTCATTTCATTTCAGGAGTAATACGTCTTTTGCTGGTATTATTATGTTTGTGAACGGCTAAATGAAGCATCCAGTCACTGTGTTATGTCCATTCAAACAGAGTATACTTCTAGTAGTTACTAGCTACTAATCACCTCGAGTCTAAAGTAATAAACAGTATTATACATGGTGTTGTCAGAACAGGTCAGTCGTTTCTGATTTTCATTTGAGAAAAATGACTCCAGAAAGAAAAAAGAAGTGTTTTCTGGAAGTATTTACACCATCATTATTGGTTCAATTGAGTCATGGCGCTGTTCCACGTGTTTCATGCACATCAGTAACCTGCCGCAGCGGGCGTTTCTCTCTGGTCCGGATGAGAAGAATGTACTGTCGGGGGGAGGTTCTCTTCTGCACTGTTGAACCAATCCGATAAATGTGGGAGGAAGGAGTTAAGATGGAGCCCTGTTGAGACGTCCTAAAGCGGAAGTCGCGTCACAGACTCTTCCTATTTTCCCCTGAAAACCAGATGCATCCGGTTGTTACCGACCCGCCGAGGGTGGAGGAGATGAGACACGAAGACAACCAATTCATTCACCATGGGTATGTCCCAAATGGCACCCTCTTCCCTTTATAGTGCACTACTTATGACCAGAACCTATATGGGGAATAGGGAGCCATTTGGGACGCCCAACATGAAGACATCCAATCTATCTCTGAGACTGTGCTTTTAATGTATGTGAAGGGATTAGATGGACATACCAGGGCATTCTTTAACGATCACTCAAGGTGGCATAGCAGTTCAGACGTCTTTTGTCCTCGTCTTGTCGTGTCCTGTATATATATATATATTTACAACTTTTTCACATACATTTTATTTTATTTTCCATCAACTCATCTTCAAAACACTCTCCTGCAACCCGCCTCACCAATGTATATTTATAAAAAAGTATTATTTACCTCAGATCTGTAATCCTCCAAGAAGCTAGCCAGAAACTCCAAGAAGCTAGCCTGAAACTAGCCAGAAGCTAATCCAGAAGCTAGTTCAGAAGCTAGTTGGCTCCTTTACTGGTAAGTCGTTGGTGTTCAGCTAACCACGGTTTGTGGTCATCGGCTATCCTTTGGCTCGAAAGTCTATCGCCAGTTCTGTACGGCGCAGCGCGGCTCGGAGCGGAGCATACCGGACCAATTTTTCTCTCCATGTCCCTGGATTTCGACTGCTCTCTGGACATTCATGCCCGGATCTCACAGCTAGCTAGCTGCTATCCGTGTGACTATCGGCCTTCGTCGATTCCGGAGCAAACATCAATTGTTCCGGAGCTAGCAAGCTCCGTCAATCACTCCTGAGTTCCATCAATCGCACCTGGGCTGCAGTCGCCTATCCGGACCCGTTTTGCTGCCTTCGCGGAGCCCCACCGGGCCTTCACAACTGGACTGCCGACGTTATCTACCCGAAGGGGTTATTCGGCTGGCTCCTCCGTCGCGACGTTACCTGAACGCCCATCTGCGGCCTGCTAACCGTTAGCTGTCTTACCGGCTGCTATCTGAATAGACAATCGGACAATTTTTTTATTTTTTATTATTATTATTATGTTTTCTTCTTGGGCCTCTATAACTATATCTATTGTTTTTATTTTTGTTGTTGTTGTGTGATTTGGATTGATCCCCTCTACCACACGGAACCCCACTAATCTACTGACGGAGCGCAGGAGGTGGCTAACAACAGACCTCCATCCTATGCTAGCTTGCTACCGATGCCCTGGCTAGCTGTCTAAATCACCAACCAACCTCTCCACTCACCGGGCCCTTTTGATCACTCGACTAAGCATGCCTCTCCTTAATGTCAATATGTCTTGTCCATTTCTGTTCTGGTTAGTGTTTATTGGCTTATTTCACTGTAGAGCCTATAGTCCTGCTCACTATACCTTATCCAACCTATTAGTTCCACCACCCACACATGCAATGACATCTCCTGGTTTCAACGATGTTTCTAGAGACAATATCTCTCTCTTCATCACTCAATACCTAGGTTTACCTCCACTGTATTCACATCCTACCATACATTTGTCTGTACATTATACCTTGATGCTATTTTATCGCCCCCAGAAACCTCCTTTTACTCTATGTTCCAGACGTTCTAGACGACCAATTCTCATAGCTTTTAGCCGTACCCTTATTCTACTCCTCCTATGTTCCTCTGGCGATGTAGAGGTGAATCCAGGCCCTGCAGTGCCTAGCTCCACTCCTATTCCCCAGGCGCTCTCTTTTGACGACTTCTGTAACCGTAATAGCCTTGGTTTCATGCATGTTAACATTAGAAGCCTCCTCCCTAAGTTTGTTCTATTCACTGCTTTAGCACACTCTGCCAACCCGGATGTTCTAGCTGTGTCTGAATCCTGGCTTAGGAAGACCACCAAAAACTCAGACATTTTAATTCCAAACTACAACATTTTCAGACAAGATAGAACTGCCAAAGGGGGCGGTGTTGCAATCTACTGCAAAGATAGCCTGCAGAGTTCTGTCCTACTATCCAGGTCTGTACCCAAACAATTCGAACTTCTACTTTTAAAAATCCACCTCTCTAAAAACAAGTCTCTCACCGTTGCCGCCTGCTATAGACCACCCTCTGCCCCCAGCTGTGCTCTGGACACCATATGTGAACTGATTGCCCCCCATCTATCTTCAGAGTTCGTGCTGCTAGGCGACCTAAACTGGAACATGCTTAACACCCCAGCCATCCTACAATCTAAACTTGATGCCCTCAATCTCACACAAATAATCAATGAACCTACCAGGTACCTCCCCAAAACCTTAAACACGGGCACCCTCATAGATATCATCCTAACCAACTTCCCCTCTAAATACACCTCTGCTGTCTTCAACCAAGATCTCAGCGATCACTGCCTCATTGCCTGCATCCGTAATGGGTCAGCTGTCAAACGACCTCCACTCATCACTGTAAAACGCTCCCTGAAACACTTCTGCGAGCAGGCCTTTCTAATCGACCTGGCCGGGGTATCCTGGAAGGATATTGATCTCATCCCGTCAGTAGAGGATGCCTGGATATTTTTTTTAAATGCCTTCCTAACCATCTTAAATAAACATGCCCCATTTAAGAAATTTAGAACCAGGAACAGATATAGCCCTTGGTTCTCCCCAGACCTGACTGCCCTTAACCAACACAAAACATCCTATGGCGTTCTGCATTAGCATCGAACAGCCCCCGTGATATGCAGCTGTTCAGGGAAGCTAGAAATCATTATACACAGGCAGTTAGAAAAGCCAAGGCTAGCTTTTTCAAGCAGAAATTTGCTTCCTGCAACACTAACTCAAAAAGTTCTGGGACACTGTAAAGTCCATGGAGAATAAGAACACCTCCTCCCAGCTGCCCACTGCACTGAAGATAGGAAACACTGTCACCACTGATAAATCCACCATAATTGAGAATTTCAATAAGCATTTTTCTACGGCTGGCCATGCTTTCCACCTGGCTACTCCTACCCCGGACAACAGCACTGCACCCCCAACAGCAACTCGCCCAAGCCTTCCCCATTTCTCCTTCTCCCAAATCTATTCAGCTGATGTTCTGAAAGAGCTGCAAAATCTGGACCCCTACAAATCAGCCGGGCTAGACAATCTGGACCCTTTCTTCCTAAAATTATCTGCCGAAATTGTTGCCACCCCTATTACTAGCCTGTTCAACCTCTCTTTCGTGTCGTCTGAGATTCCCAAAGATTGGAAAGCAGCTGCGGTCATCCCCCTCTTCAAAGGGGGGGACACTCTTGACCCAAACTGCTACAGACCTATATCTATCCTACCGTGCCTTTCTAAGGTCTTCGAAAGCCAAGTCAACAAACAGATTACCGACCATTTCGAATCTCACCATACCTTCTCTGCTATGCAATCCGGTTTCAGAGCTGGTCATGGGTGCACCTCAGCCACGCTCAAGGTCCTAAACGATATCTTAACCGCCATCGATAAGAAACATTACTGTGCAGCCGTATTCATTGATCTGGCCAAGGCTTTCGACTCTGTCAATCACCATATCCTCATCGGCAGACTCGACAGCCTTGGTTTCTCAAATGATTGCCTCGCCTGGTTCACCAACTACTTCTCTGATAGAGTTCAGTGTGTCAAATCGGAGGGTCTGCTGTCCGGACCTCTGGCAGTCTCTATGGGGGTGCCACAGGGTTCAATTCTTGGACCGACTCTCTTCTCTGTATACATCAATGAGGTCGCTCTTGCTGCTGGTGAGTCCCTGATCCACCTCTACGCAGACGACACCATTCTGTATACTTCCGGCCCTTCTTTGGACACTGTGTTAACAACCCTCCAGGCAAGCTTCAATGTCATACAACTCTCCTTCCGTGGCCTCCAATTGCTCTTAAATACAAGTAAAACTAAATGCATGCTCTTCAACCGATCGCTACCTGCACCTACCCGCCTGTCCAACATCACTACTCTGGACGGCTCTGACTTAGAATACGTGGACAACTACAAATACTTAGGTGTCTGGTTAGACTGTAAACTCTCCTTCCAGACCCATATCAAACATCTCCAATCCAAAGTTAAATCTAGAATTGGCTTCCTATTTCGCAACCAAGCATCCTTCACTCATGCTGCCAAACATACCCTTGTAAAACTGACCATCCTACCAATCCTCGACTTTGGCGATGTCATTTACAAAATAGCCTCCAATACCCTACTCAACAAATTGGATGCAGTCTATCACAGTGCAATCCGTTTTATCACCAAAGCCCCATATACTACCCACCATTGCGACCTGTACGCTCTCGTTGGCTGGCCCTCGCTTCATACTCGTCGCCAAACCCACTGGCTCCATGTCATCTACAAGACCCTGCTAGGTAAAGTCCCCCCTTATCTCAGCTCGCTGGTCACCATAGCATCTCCCACCTGTAGCACACGCTCCAGCAGGTATATCTCTCTAGTCACCCCCAAAACCAATTCTTTCTTTGGCCGCCTCTCCTTCCAGTTCTCTGCTGCCAATGACTGGAACGAACTACAAAAATCTCTGAAACTGGAAACACTTATCTCCCTCACTAGCTTTAAGCACCAACTGTCAGAGCAGCTCACAGATTACTGCACCTGTACATAGCCCACCTATAATTTAGCCCAAACAACTACCTCTTTCCCAACTGTATTTAATTTTAATTTATTTATTTATTTTGCTCCTTTGCACCCCATTATTTTTTATTTCTACTTTGCACATTCTTCCATTGCAAAACTACCATTCCAGTATTTTACTTGCTATATTGTATTTACTTTGCCATCATGGCCTTTTTTGCCTTTACCTCCCTTCTCACCTCACATTGTATATAGACTTGTTTATACTGCATTATTGACTGTATGTTTGTTTTTACTCCATGTGTAACTCTGTGTCGTTTTATCTGTCGAACTGCTTTGCTTTATCTTGGCCAGGTCGCAATTGTAAATGAGAACTTGTTCTCAACTTGCCTACCTGGTTAAATAAAGGTAAAATAAATAAATAAATAAATGTTAAGCCTGACTGTTGGTCTCTCCTGGAGATGGAGGTTGACATGTCTGATCACAGAGCTGTTGATCTCTCCTGGAGATAGAAGATGACAAGTCTGAACACAGAGCCGTTGGTCTCTCCTGGAGAGGGAGGTTGACATGTCTGATCACAGAGCTGTTGGTCTCTCCTGGATAGGGAGGTTGACATGTCTGATCACAGAGCTGTTGATCTCTCCTGGAGATAGAAGATGACAAGTCTGAACACAGAGCTGTTGGTCTCTCCTGGAGATAGAAGATGACATGTCTGATCACAGAGCTGTTGGTCTCTCCTGGAGATGGAGGATGACACGTCTGATCACAGAGCTGTTGGTCTCTCCTGGAGATGGAGGATGACAAGTCTGATCACAGAGCTGTTGGTCTCTCCTGGAGATGGAGGATGACAAGTCTGATCACAGAGCTGTTGGTCTCTCCTGGAGATGGAGGATGACATGTCTGATCACAGAGCTGTTGGTCTCTCCTGGAGATGAAGGATGACATGTCTGATCACAGAGCTGTTGGTCTCTCCTGGAGATGGAGGATGACAAGTCTGATCACAGAGGGACTAAAGAAGGGTCTGAGGACCACTACAGTCTCTCTCTCTCTCTTTCTCTGTAGCTCTTGCTCGCTCACAATCACACTTAGAACCACTACAGTGTCAGGAGGGGGGAGTGGCCATAACCACTCCCAAGACATACTAATATAGCTTAGCCTACAATTGCCATGGAGACACAAAAGCCCCACAGTAACCACTCTGAACCATAGAAGCCAATGAAGAGTCCAAATTGAGTGTTTGTTTGCAGACAAGACGAGCCAAGTAAACAAACCTGTGGTTACTGACAGGTGTTCCCGTCATTGTTCATTAGAAATCATCTGTAATTGGGACTGATTGGCTGGGAGAGAAGTCTCTTAATTGATTTTTGTATTGACTGCTCAGTAGGTGTCCATCAAGACTAATTGAAGCTTGTTCATCAAGTAAATGAACAACATGTTCTTCAGTTAATTCTATAAAGGCAGGTGAGTGACAGGCGCGGTAATCTAACTGTAACCTGTAGAATAAACCCTACAGTACAGCACATACAGTAACATGTAGGAGTCATGTCTTAGGAACACTGGGTCTTTATAAACTATACTAAAGCAGCACCCCACCACTGTTTTGGTAAAAAGCTGAGGGAGAACTATATGTTTAACCATGTTTTGGTAAAAAGCTGAGGGAGAACTATATGTTTAACCATGTTTTGGTAAAAAGCTGAGGGAGAACTATATGTTTAACCATGTTTTGGTAAAAAGCTGAGGGAGAACTATATGTTTAACCATGTTTTGGTAAAAAGCTGAGGGAGAACTATATGTTTAACCATGTTTTGGGTAAAAAGCTGAGGGAGAACTATATGTTTAACCATGTTTTGGTAAAAAGCTGAGGGAGAACTATATGTTTAACCATGTTTTGGTAAAAAGCTGAGGGAGAACTATATGTTTAACCATGTTTTGGTAAAAAGCTGAGGGAGAACTATATGTTTAACCATGTTTTGGTAAAAAGCTGAGGGAGAACTATATGTTTAACCATGTTTTGGTAAAAAAGCTGAGGGAGAACTATATGTTTAACCATGTTTGGTAAAAAGCTGAGGGAGAACTATATGTTTAACCATGTTTTGGTAAAAAGCTGAGGGAGAACTATATGTTTAACCATGTTTTTGGTAAAAAGCTGAGGGAGAACTATATGTTTAACCATGTTTTGGTAAAAAGCTGAGGGAGAACTATATGTTTAACCATGTTTTGGTAAAAAGCTGAGGGAGAACTATATGTTTAACCATGTTTTGGTAAAAAGCTGAGGGAGAACTATATGTTTAACCATGTTTTGGTAAAAAGCTGAGGGAGAACTATATGTTTAACCATGTTTTGGTAAAAAGCTGAGGGAGAACTATATGTTAACCATGTTTTGGTAAAAAGCTGAGGGAGAACTATATGTTTAACCATGTTTTTGGTAAAAAGCTGAGGGAGAACTATATGTTTAACCATGTTTTGGTAAAAAGCTGAGGGAGAACCTATATGTTTAACCATGTTTTGGTAAAAAGCTGAGGAGAACTATATGTTTAACCATGTTTTGGTAAAAAGCTGAGGGAGGAAACTATATGTTTAACCATGTTTTGGTAAAAAGCTGAGGGAGAACTATATGTTTAACCATGTTTTGGTAAAAAGCTGAGGGAGAACTATATGTTTAACCATGTTTTGGTAAAAAGCTGAGGGAGAACTATATGTTTAACCATGTTTTGGTAAAAAGCTGAGGGAGAACTATATGTTTAACCATGTTTTGAGGCTATACACTGTTTACAATTGTATTGTTTACAAATACTGGAGTAAAACAAGTTTTTCGATTGGGTTCTGATAGGGTACGACAGTTAAACTAAACTCATAGGTCATTCCTAAGTAATATTCTTCATGAATCGATGGGTAGATAGAATTCATTTCAAAGCCCAAAGATGGATGTAGGAAACACAGCCCCCTTAAAGACAAAGTACAGTCATTATGTGAATGCAGGTAGTGGTTATGAAACCCGTTGGACAAGCCATACTACATATCCTATATTGGCATGAGGGGGTGTGGTATATGGCCAATATACCACGGCTAAGGGCTGTTCTGAAGCGCAACGCAACACAGAGTGCCTTGATACAGCCCTTAGGTGTGGTATATTGGCCATATACCACACCCCCCCATGCCAATATACCACGGCTAAGGGCTGTTCTGAAGCGCAATGCAACACAGAGTGCCTGGAGACAGCCCTTAGCCGTGGTATATTGGCCATGTACCACACACTTGCTGAAGTATGATGATATCTTTCAAAGTGAACATGAAAGGCATTTCTCTTCCTCACAGGCAATTTGCAATCAAGTCCTTTGTTCTATTGTCTGAATGTTTACAAGATGGATAAACGTTTGGGAAGAGAATAGATCGTCTTGTGTTTATGTCATTTCATGGTCTGTTATTCATGCAGTCTGAAATTCACAATAAGTGATCATGAAGAAAACCACAGCCAGGAGCAATCATAACAACCTTGTTATAAAGGAGTTATTGTCAACTCATAAGATTATGCTAAAGAAACTCATTGGATTCACAACATTAGATTAGGGGCTGCAAAATAGTTTATTAATAATTAGTAAATGGTTTATAAGGATTTAAATGAATCATCAACTGAGGTATTAGTAAGTAAATGTTCTCACATTTATAAATGTACTCATTAACAATGAATAAATATACCATTCATGACATACTGTATATAAATGCATTTATAAATATGTAAATACATGCTGAGTCAAACCATTAATCAACCATTAACAAATACATTATCAATAATCTTATGTTGACAATAACTTAGGTTGACAAATAAGTACCTTAGTTGTAGATGATTAATAATTTACAAATTGTTAACATACTATGATGAAACAATTTATGAATGATCTCATAAATCGTTAATAAATTATTTAAAATAACGTTTATAAATGCATAAATGACTATTTACAGATTTCTTAATGACATTTACAAATGTAGGAATAATGATGAATAAGTGGTAAGTAATCTCTTTACAAACTGTTTATATATTGTTTATTAGGGGACCTTAATATAAAGTGTTACCAAACTGTCAATAGCAGGCATGCAGGGTTGGGTGGGTTACATTCTGAATGTATCCGTTACAGTTATTAGTTGTCTGTCCAAAATTGTAATCAGTAATGTAATTTTGGATTGCCCAAACTCAGTAATGTAATTTTGGATTGTCCAAACTCAGTAATGTAATTTTGGATTGTCCAAACTCAGTAATGTAATTTTGGATTGCCCAAACTCAGTAATGTAATTTTGGATTGTCCAAACTCAGTAATGTAATTTTGGATTGTCCAAACTCAGTAATGTAATTTTGGATTGTCCAAACTCAGTAATGTAACTTTGGATTGCCCAAACTCAGTAATGTAACTTTGGATTGTCCAAACTCAGTAATGTAATCTGATTATTTTCCCTTTTAAGAGGCATTAGAAGAAGACAAAATGGATCCATCAAATGTGTGTCATCATAGTAGTCTCTGGTTGGTGGTCATCATTTGGTGTGTCATCATAGTGCTCTCTGATTGGTGGTCATCATTTGGTGTGTCATCATAGTGCTCTCTGATTGGTGGTCAGACTTGCTCAGGTGGAACAAACTTTAACTTGCATATTTTTACAATTGAATTTCATTGAGGAAGCAGAAAGGTGTCATAATGTATTTTTTCCTGCAAACATCCTTTTTGAATGTAAAGGTAATGGAAGACGTAACCATCTGGTATTTCAACAGCATCTGTAATCTGATTACAATATTATTGCTAGTAACGTAACTGATGGTTATCAGATTACATGTAATCAGATACTCCCCAACCCTGCCTGCATGTGTCATAATCACTTGGCTGGAAGAAAACCAGCTCTGAGAGTCTGCTATTGGAAAAGTCTTTTCAAAAGAAAACCTTTAGGACTATTGTTGAATGTAACAATGGTCTTAATTTCTTTGAAATGTTTACCACACGGTACCATTCTGTTTGAAGCTAGAAGGGAGAGAGCACACGCATATGTCTGTCATTAGAGTTATTCCTTTGGCAGTGTGCTTTCCCAGAAACCACTGAATTATTTCACTTCCCTGTGGAACTTTTTATTTCACCTTTATTTAACCAGGAAAAGCCAGTTGAGACACAGAGTCTCAAGGGAGGCCTGGCTGAGAAGGCAGCAGCAATCAACACAACAGTAGAGTAGTGTTCAACATGAAACACAGTCAGCACAACCACATGACCCCACCTACAGGACACATTTACACTCCTCCTGAGCAGAGTAATGTTCAACATGAAACACAGTCAGCACAACCACATGACCCCACCTACAGGACACATTTACACTCCTCCTGAGCAGAGTAATGTTCAACATGAAACACAGTCAGCAGACTTGTTCAGTGAATTATTCAAATCATGTACAGACGTGTTTTATTGTTGCATTACACAAAACAGAGAACATACAGATATCTATGTAAAGACACGTCAGAGCTCAAACACATCAATAAATATATGGACCAGATCGTGATAAGAATATACATTAAACTCACAAAGCAACCATTCGTTGTTCACCGATGCCCATATCCTTCCTCACAATAGTTTTTCTGGTGGCCTGTCATCCCAGATAATCAGTGATTGATTAGGACAGGAGCTCATCCCAGATAATCAGTGATTGATTAGGACAGGAGCTCATCCCAGATAATCAGTGATTGATTAGGACAGGAGCTCATCCCAGATAATCAGTGATTGATTAGGACAGGAGCTCATCCCAGATAATCAGTAATTGATTAGGACAGGAGCTCATCCCAGATAATCAGTGATTGATTAGGACAGGAGCTCATCCCAGATAATCAGTGATTGATTAGGACAGGAGCTCATCCCAGATAATCAGTGATTGATTAGGACATACCAATACTGATGTTGAATCAACGAGGATATTTACAAATATTTCCATGTGTCTAAACCATGGGTCTTCAATGACATCAAAGACATGCTACATACAGTACAAGGTGAAGCAGTGGAGTAGGAGGAGTTCCCATATTGCCCACATGGTCCATCAATAGCTCTGGTCCATGGTGTTATGTGTGGCTTGCTGCTGCTGAGCCTTCTGTGAAGCTGAAAGTAGCGCCCTGGGCCAGAGCTAGTCTCCTAGTCTCCTAGTCTCCTAGCTGTAGTAAAGATAGATCCAGGGGTTGGTACAGCTGTTTAGACTGGCAAGGAGCATGATGATGACAAACAGTGGACCTGAGAGAGAGAGAGAGAGAGAGACAGAGAGAGAGAGAGAAGGGGGGGGGGGGATATGGCATGATAAAAATAGCACTACAGGTTTCCACAGAAAGAATTGGAAAGGTCATGCAAATCAATGGAACTGGAGGCCAATCAGTGTGATTAAACTAGATACCTGTGGCTTCTAGATACCTGTGGCTTCTAGATACCTGTGGCTTCTAGATACCTGTGGCTTCTAGATACCTGTGGCTTCTGGATACCTGTGGCTTCTAGATACCTGTGGCTTCTAGATACCTGTGGCTTCTAGATACCTGTGGCTTCTAGATACCTGTGGCTTCTAGATACCTGTGGCTTCTAGATACCTGTGGCTTCTGGATACCTGTGGCTTCTAGATACCTGTGGCTTCTAGATACCTGTGGCTTCTAGATACCTGTGGCTTCTAGATACCTGTGGCTTCTAGATACCTGTGGCTTCTAGATACCTGTGGCTTCTGGATACCTGTGGCTTCTAGATACCTGTGGCTTCTAGATACCTGTGGCTTCTAGATACCTGTGGCTTCTAGATACCTGTGGCTTCTGGATACCTGTGGCTTCTAGATACCTGTGGCTTCTAGATACCTGTGGCTTCTAGATACCTGTGGCTTCTAGATACCTGTGGCTTCTGGATACCTGTGGCTTCTAGATACCTGTGGCTTCTAGATACCTGTGGCTTCTAGATACCTGTGGCTTCTAGATACCTGTGGCTTCTAGATACCTGTGGCTTCTGGATACCTGTGGCTTCTAGATACCTGTGGCTTCTAGATACCTGTGGCTTCTAGATACCTGTGGCTTCTAGATACCTGTGGCTTCTAGATACCTGTGCTCCTAACAATGTAGTAAAATGACAAGCAGGTACACAAATATATCGAATTTACCATTTGTGGGCGCTGTACTGGGACTCCATGCAGACCACAACTGGACCACAAAGAAGGGGCTCCAGCATATCGAGTAGACCATAATGATGACGAATGTCATTTTGACCGTCTTCAACATCGCGCTCGAGACCCCTTTGGTGCCCGTGCGCCTGTCGCTCGTGGAAGCCTGGAGCGCCTTTCTCTTCATGTTAAAGTATATCCCCGTGCATATTTTAATCTGGCAGTACAGCAAGATGATAACCGGGAGAACAAACACTGATAAAGTAATCCAGCTGATGTATATCTTAGAACCCCAAGGTTCGATAAATGTCGCCCAACAATCATACAGGTTGTCCTCTAGTTCTTGGAGAGAGAAGATGAAGAGTTGCGGAGTGCTGAAAGCCAGAGAGATCAGCCACGCTGCGCCTATGGCGACGTACCTCTTAAAAGAACCCTTCAAGAACGACACCATGGGTTTGCAGACCGCATGGTACCGATCTATGGTCATGGCCACTATCATGTATGTGGAGGCGAACATCCCAACCACCTGAAGATATTTCACCGACCTACAGACGAAATCTGAGCCCCGGAACCGGTGCGTAATCTCCATGCAGAGCTGCGGTAGGACTTGGAAGAAAGCGACCACTAGGTCCGCAAAACACAGGTGCAGAAGGAACAGTTGGGTCTTTGTATTCATCTTGCGCTTCCTCCAAAGTGCATGCAGAAGGCACAAATTCCCACATGTGGCTAAGACAAAAATCAATCCCAAAACCCCAGCTTTTATAAGCGCAAAGTCGTGTTCACCTGTTTCATCAATTCCTCCCGCGTCCTCCCGCTCCGAACTGCCATTGCCACTATAATTGAGTTGTAAACTCATTGTCCCTTACAAGATTTTTTGGTTACCATTTTTTTTCCATTGTTAATTATGTTCAGAAAATTAGGTCCAATACTTTCCTATTGGCAATTCGGCCACTATCTCTCGCCTACGATGCGCAGTAGCTCTGCGCAGCAGCAACAAGTGCTGGTAGCTGATAGTAGCGTAGCATTTGCCTGACGACTCGCCCTGACGACTCACCCTGAATTTGCTGCTCCATTGATAGCTACATACCTTCAAGAAACGTCAGTTTGGCCGCCCGGCGCTATGTGGTTGGGTAACCCTGCAAGCATCGTCTGTCTATGACATTTTGTACGGGCCATCGCCGTCCCAGAAAGGATGGGCAGCAACGACAGGTGCACCAGAGCTGGAGGCCTGTTTAAATATGTCTCTGGATGCACTGATGAAATCAGAATGTGCTGTATAGGTAGGTGCGCAGTGCGCATTCCCAGAGTGTAATGAACCTCTAGGCTTCAATATGAACACCTCCCCTGGCTTCACACGTGAGTGCACATTGATTTCCTTCAATGTCCCTCATTTCCATTTTCTGTCCATATTAATTGTAGACATAGACCAGTACTTTGTGACCATCAGCCACATGGGCCTAATGAAAAGCCTTTCTTCCACAGAATACAAAAGGAACAGACGACATCCACCCCTAAACTAGACTCTTTCCAATTGAATCCATGTTGAATATGATTGATAAAAGTCAGGTATAAGGACTTGTATCCTTTACAATGTAATGTAAAAGAACATTGGTGTTTCCCCCTCAGCATCCATGTATCAACATGACCCATGTTGATTAGAAGCATTTCCCCTCAGCATCCATGTATCAACATGACCCATGTTGATTTAGAAGCATTTCCCCTCAGCATCCATGTATCAACATGACCCATGTTGATTTAGAAGCATCAAGTCAACAACTGTATTGACTGACTGGTCTTGGAGAAAATTAATTCCTAGAGATGCAGACTGTGGTAAATGTCATATTGTGAAATTATGTGTTTCTACCGTTGCTCTGTGAGAGCACTTCTCTCTGTCCTGTTTCATCCAGGTCCTTTGTGACAGTCGTGAAGAAAAGGTCATTTGTACAGTACTTATCAGCAGGGAGGCACATATCTGACAGGATGTATTGAAGCTGAGATTTGTGTCTAGCAGCTTGCAGATCCTTCGCTTCTGAGTGTTACAGTGTGCTGAGTGCTGTTATTCATTATCCACAACCTCTCCACACCATGACTGTGTCCCAAATGGCACCCCATTCCCTACATAGTGCACTACTTTAGACCCTATGGGCCCTGGTCAAAAGTAGTGCACTATATAGGGAATAGGATGCCATTTGGGACGTACACCACATCATGCTAGAATAAAAGACTGTTCTCCTTCAGTGTGAGGACACACCGACACTGTTTATGGTGCTGTTAAGTACCACATAATAGTATTTTCCTACTATACATCTATTATGCAGTTCATGCCACCCATCATGCCACCTGTCTATGCCACCTTTCTATGCCACCTGTCTATGCCACCCATCATGCCACCTGTCTATGCCACCCATCATGCCACCTGTCTATGCCACCCACCATGCCACCCGCCATTCCACCTGTCTATGCCATCCATCATGCCACCTGTCTATGCCACCCATCATGCCACTGTATATGCCACCCATCATGCCACCTGCCTATGCCACCCACCATGCCACCCATCATGCCACCTGTCTATGCCACCCATCATGCCACCTGTCTATGCCACCTTTCTATGCCACCCATCATGCCACCTGTCCATGCCACCCACCATGCCACCCATCATGCCACCTTTCTATGCCACCCATCATGCCACCTGTCCATGCCACCCATCATGCCACCCATCATGCCACCTGTCCATGCCACCCAGCATGCCACCTGTCCATGCCACCTGTAGATGCCACCCCACCATGCCACCCATCATGCCACTTGTCCATGCCACCTGTCCATGCCACCCATCATGCCACCTGCCCATGCCCACCCATCATGCCACCCACCCATGCCAGCTGTCCATGCCACCTGCCATGCCATCCATCCATTCCACCCATCCATTCTATCCATGCCACCTGCCATGCCACCCGTCCATGCCAGCCGTCCATGCCACCTGCCATGCCACCCATCCATTCTATCTATGCCACCCGTCCATGCCACCCATCATGCCACTTGTCTATGCCATCTGTCATGCCAGCCGTCCATGCCACCCATCCATGCCACCCGTCCATGCCACCCATCTATGCCACCCGTCCATGCCACCTGTCTATGCCAACCGTCCATGCCACCCATATATGCCACCCATCCATGCCACCCATCCATGGCACCTGTCTATACCACCCGTCCATCAATCAATCAAATGTATTTATTATAAATCCCTTCTTACATCAGCTGATATCTCAAAGTGCTGTACAGAAACCCAGCCTAAAACCCCAAACAGCAAGCAATGCAGATGTAGAAGCACGGTGGCTAGGAAAAACTCCCTAGAAAGGCCAATACCTAGGAAGAAACCTAGAGGAAAAACAGGCTCTGAGGGATGAGGGGTGGCCAGTCCTCTTCTGGCTGTGCCTGGTAGAGATTATAACAGAACGTGGCCAAGATGTTCAAACGTTCATAGATGACCAGCAGGGTCAAATAATAAGTCACAATGCTACTTAATATAATGTTTACATACCCTACATTATTCATCTCATACGTATATGTATATACTGTACTCTATATCATCTACTGCATCTTTATGTATTACATGTATCACTAGTCACTTTAAACTATGCCACTTTGTTTACATACCCTACATTACTCATCTCATATGTATATACTGTACTCGATACCATCTACTGCATCTTGCCTATGCCGTTCTGTACCATCACTCATTCATATCTTTATGTACATATTCTTTATACACTTGTGTGTATAAGGTAGTAGTTTTGGAATTGTTAGGTTAGATTACTCATTGGTTATTACTGCATTGTCGGAACTAGAAGCACAAGCATTTCGCTACACTCGCATTAACATCTGCTAACCATGTGTATGTGACAAATTGATTTGATTTGATTGACAATGGTTGTAGAGGGTGCAACAGGTCAGCACCTCAGGAGTAAATGTCAGTTGGCTTTTCATAGCCAATCATTTTTGCCACCTATCCATGCCACTCATCATGCTCAGTGACAGGGAGCAATATGATCAGGTCAACATGCATACAGACGTAACGTACATATATTAGTGATGCTCTAAAGCTCGCTGTCGTAAAGCAAGTCAGAAATAGACCCTTTTAGATGATTCATCCAGTGTTTATCATGTTTCCACTGCTGCGTCTTCTGTCTTCACACGCCTAAAATATATATATATATCGTTGTTGTTCCCCAATGGCTCTGAGCTACACTGAAATACACTCTGAAATGAATCTGGAGTGGTGCTGTAAAGCTGTATCTAGCTACAGTATACAGTAGATCTGAGCTACACTGAAATACACTCTGAAATGAATCTGGAGTGGTGCTGTAAAGCTGTATCTAGCTACAGTATACAGTAGATCTGAGCTACACTGAAATACACTCTGAAATGAATCTGGAGTGGTGCTGTAAAGCTGTATCTAGCTACAGTATACAGTAGATCTGAGCTACACTGAAATACACTCTGAAATGAATCTGGAGTGGTGCTGTAAAGCTGTATCTAGCTACAGTATACAGTAGATCTGAGCTACACTGAAATACACTCTGAAATGAATCTGGAGTGGTGCTGTAAAGCTGTATCTAGCTACAGTATACAGTAGATCTGAGCTACACTGAAATACACTCTGAAATGAATCTGGAGTGGTGCTGTAAAGCTGTATCTAGCTACAGTATACAGTAGATCTGAGCTACACTGAAATACACTCTGAAATGAATCTGGAGTGGTGCTGTAAAGCTGTATCTAGCTACAGTATACAGTAGATCTGAGCTACACTGAAATACACTCTGAAATGATTCTGGAGTGGTGCTGTAAAGCTGTATCTAGCTACAGTATACAGTAGATCTGAGCTACACTGAAATACACTCTGAAATGAATCTGGAGTGGTGCTGTAAAGCTGTATCTAGCTACAGTATACAGTAGATCTGAGATACACTGAAATGATTCTGGAGTGGTGCTGTAAAGCTGTATCTAGCTACAGTATACAGTAGACCTGAGCTACACTGGCCACTTTGAAATGATTCTGAAGTGGCGCTGTAACACCACATAGCAATAACTGCAATTCTGTCTTCTATGATCCCCTGGGATTCCCAATATCCCCACTCAGTGTGATTCATCTTTAGGTTGCGGAGCATCGCTCACTGTGTACAGTAGACTTTAGAATGAATCTGGAGTCATGCAATAAAGCCATATGAGTGTAATGGACTTCTATATGACCTCATGGGATTCTCTATATCCTCAGTCTCGGTGTGAATCATCTATCGGTTCCAAACATCTGACCATCTCTCTGTGTCTTGTTTACCCCTATCATCAACCTTACCTATACGGCTCCAGGGAGCACGGTGCAAAGACCTGGTTGCTATGGGGACTTGTCGTGGTTAAGAGGGAAGGGGAACTTGAATTGGATTGCGCCACAATATATGGAATTATCTGCTGGCCCTTCATAGGAAGGAACAAAATTTTCAACGTTTTACAATTGAGTCACTTCAGAGCACTGTGACAGGAATCTGGATACAGTGTATAATCTGGATACAGTGTATAATCTGGATACAGTGTATAATCTGGATACAGTGTTAATCTGGATACAGTGTATAATCAGAGAAGGCGTTTCTTCTATAGATGGACAGAACAATGATGGACCTGTGACCATAATAATGACATGTGACATAATAGATGACATAACATATGATGACATGTGACATAATAATATGACATGTGACATAATAATGACATGTGACATATAATTTGACATGTGACATAATAATGACATGTGACATAATAATGACATGTGACATAATAATGACATATACATAATAATGACATATGACATAATGACATGACATATAATGACATGACATAATAATGACATGTGACATAATAATGACATTGTGACATAATAATGACATGTGA
>NW_022264624.1:0-25933 GCF_002021735.2 Oncorhynchus kisutch
GCTCAGTTGATGAAATTAAAATAAACCAACTGCAGTCTTTTAGAAAAAAAACCCCATACAATTTGATGATTGAAAATGTAGCTACCCAGCGCTGCCAAATAAAGTTATATCGTTCATGTCGCAGGTGCATGTCAGCTGATAATACAACTTTGCGGTGAAAAAAATATAAAGCCCACGTGCGCATGTCCATTCTATGTAGTTGGCTGAAAAAACAAATACAGTATGCAATTATGCTAAACAGCCTCTGTTTCCTTCAAAAGGTCAGCAATTTGCTTTCCCGAAAAGGTACATTTTCAACTAAATTTGTTGCTGGAATGGAATTAGTTTTGACAGGGAAGACATGTAGAAAACAAGGCACACATGAAAAAAAGTTTGACTTCTTCCCCGCCTAATCATTACAAGCGTAACACACACAACACACACAACAGACAGAGACACACAACAGACCAGAAGACAAGGAGTCTTAAAGGAATATCATGTCCTTGCTCTCTCTTTCTCTCATTTGGAAGATCATCAATTGCAAGCATTTCAAAAACGTACTACTATTGCTTCATTGTAGAATTCATTGCATATGTAGGCTATGTATTGATCTTTATTATCTAGCCAGATGACCAAACTTGCTGCTGAATATATGCAAGTAGGCCTGTGTAAACTGGAAAAAAACGTGAATAGAGAAATGGATGATTAAGACATTAAGATTCTCTTCCTTCTCCCATACCTTTCTCTCACTGGTAAAGGCATTTGATACAGATACTACACTTGACCATGCAGGCTCTTACTGTAATGTAAGTCACAGCCTTTATTTGACCATTATTATATATTATTATATTACAAACCTTAATGTGATACGAGCATTTTTGTTTTTACCATAAATCATTCTATATTATGAGTAATCAGAGATTAGTTACAACTTTCTGTAAACTGTCATTTTTTTGTGATTTTCAAATGTTTGGCGAGTACTGCTTAAATACTAGGTGCAGTAGTGTAGGCTATACATCACTGGCCTACTTGCAATGGGAGGAAAATGGATTGTGGAATTGATCCACGATTGGATAAACAGGGGAACTGAAACCAATGAGATGTCTGTTGCAAAACGGCAGCTTCTCTGCATGCTAGTGGAGGGGATGGTGACTGAGAACGTAGACTTAAAACCACAATGTTCCCCTGCAGATTGTTCATGGAATCCTTCACCTCCAGTCCCCCTCCATCTCTTTTCCTTGTCTTCATCCTCACCTTCGTCATCCTATTCTCCTCATCTTCCTCCACTTCTTCGTCCTCCTCTTCCTCTTCTCATCATCCTGTTCCTCCTTCTTTAAACCCTAGCCTGGATTCTCCTCTTCCTCTTGTCATCATCCTCTTCCTCCTTCTTTAAACCCTAGCCTGGAACCTCCTCTAGAGTTGGCGGACCTGTTTCCTGGCCTCGGCACGCAGGCAGATGGGGAAGGAGGCATGTTGTTTCCTGTTCACCTGGTAAACAATGACAATGGTACCATTAAACAGGGAATTTAGCCTGGATGCAGGATATAGACTAATACACAGGACTGTGCTTATTTCTTGTAGCCTGGTCCCAGATCTGTTTTATGCTGTCTTTCCAACTCCTATGGTCATTGTTTGGCGTTAGTTGTCAAGGCAGCACAAACAGATCTGGGGCCAGACTACATTTCTTGTAACAATACTGGAAGAGATTGTAGGGTATTTTAAGTTATTATCATTGAATACTTGCATAGATGCACCATAGTCCTGATATGCTTCTGTAGGTGATCTGAAAGGACTTGATTGGTCTTAAAGTGATATTGTGTCAATCTATCCAGATCTTTTAAGTATAAAGGGAATAGGTCAGAGGTTATAGGTCATCGAGACAGACAGAGCTGCGGTTCGCAGGTCCATTGAGAATAGGTCAGAGGTTATAAATCAAATGAAAATCAGATTTGATTAGGTCAGAGGTTATAGGTCATAGATGAGATAAGAGATGAGTGGATTGTGGGTAATACTAATCTGCCAGCTAGCTCCTTCTTCATACAGGACTTGAAGGAAGTGAATCGCTCTGCGGTTTTGTAGCCCTGGGGTTTGTGAGCAGCAGAGTGGAAGAAACAGATAGGGTGGGAAAAGCGATAGAGAGAGGAGATAGAAGGAGGGGGTTTTGGGATGCTGTTAGTCAAAAGGGAAGCCAGGACGACGAGGCCAAGAGAAATTGAACAGTAATATTTCAGACTCAAGACCCCATGCATAGGACATCAACGTAGGACTCGTTCAAGGGCGATTGATTGGCGTAGTATTAGAATGAATTCATACCTATTTCCTGATTATGCAACTGTCATGTGTAGGGCCTAGGGGTTTTCTCTGACCACATGCCTTATCTGACTAGGAAAAACTCTGGGCCCTAGTCATGATGACAATTGTAACTGTTTAACTTCACATACCACTAGGGGGCAGTAAAATACTTTGGAAGTGCAGGGAAGGTAGTCATTTACAACACTACAGACCTCCATATAACTGTGTAACTAGATTTGCTCTAGATAAAGATCTTAAAACTGCCACCACTTTTATGGCTGTCGACTAAAGTTAACAGTCAAAAGCTAGAATCAAATGACATTGTCCAAGTGTAACACAATATAAAATAAGAGCATGTCAAATTTCTAGTGATGGAAAACCAAACTAGATCATTCTCACTTTCTCCCTACCTCTCCTCCACCCCCCCTCTCTCGTCATCCTTCTCTCTCTCTCTCTCCCTCTCTCTATCCATCTTTCTTCTCTCACCTTTCCCTCCCACCTTACCTCCTTTCACCCCCTCCAATGTTTGTGAATGATTCCTTTCATTTGTTCAGAGCGCTTTGAGTAGTGGGTAGTTAGAACGCAAGAATGCGTCTTTTTGCAAGAATGACCTTAAAAAAGGTCATGTCTCGTTTTGTTTTGAATTTTCTCAATGGCAATATTAATCGGATCATTTTTGTAGCCCCTCTCCTTGAACTTTCTTTGCATCTCAGCCATATTTCTGTAGAAATCTGATTGCTTTTTGCAAATTCTTTTGATTCGACAGAATTGGCTGTAGCGTAAACTATTTTTCAAGGGAAGTGGGTGACAACTGTCAGCCCTCAACAAACTGTTAGGATCAGTAAGTTTTCTTTATCCTTCTCTCTCTCTCCCTCTCTCTATCCATCTTTCTTCTCTCGCCTTTCCCTCCCACCTTACCTCCTTTCACAACCCCCCTCTCTCTCTCTCTCACCCAAATTCTCCCTTCTCCTTTCCCTCTCTCTCTACCTCAGTCCTCTCCCCTCTCTCTGTCCCTACCCTCCCTCCGCGGTGCAGCCGGTCCTTCATAATGCCGATGAACTCCTTGTAGCTCAGCTGGTCGTCGTGGTCCACGTCAAAGATCTTGAAGATGGTGTGGACCAGGTGACGTGTCAGCTTCAGGCCCGTGGCCACGTACACAGCCCGCCCAAACTCATCTGAGAGAGAGAGAGAGAGAGAGAGAGCACGGTGGGGGATATATAGAGGGGAGAGAGAGGGAGAAGGGGTGGGAAAGCAATAGAGGAACACAGAGACAAGATACAGATGGGAGAGACAGGAAGAGAGGGGGATACAAAAAAGAGAACAAGATGGAGGAGAAAAGTAACCTACAGCCATTATTCACAAGCGAAAGGGAAATATCTCCACAGATATGAAATCCTAAAATGGAGGCTTACCTTGGCCAATGGAGCGACTGGCAAAGTTGTACATCTGCATGGCGATGGCAAAGTCCTCCAGGTTGTTGAGGAATTGGAAGAAGGAGCGGAACTCGTCGAAGGTGATGCCCTGCCCAGTCTCCACTGGGATGAGAGACTGTAAACGTGGCCTAGTGATGACAACACAGAGAGGCATTCTGAAGTGGTGACTAACACCAGTCTATTTCACATACAAAATTCTGCTATGGAAACATCCTGGTGGGGGTTCTCTACAAGCCCGATCTGTGGAACTTCCTTTTCACCAAGTTTCCTCATTTTAAACACCCTTGGCTGAGGTTAAACCTCCACAAATAATTTCCTTCACAAAACCAGTTTGCTAACACAGTTAGCCTGCTGCTAAAGTTCAACCTCCACAAGTAATCTTCACAAAACCAGTTAGCTAACGCAGTTAGCCTGCTGCTGAGGCTAGCAAACACAGACCAGTAGCGAACAATGCTCTCTAAATCAGCACAGTATGTGTGGACAGACAGGGAAGTGTTTAATCGTCTGACTAACTAGGAACTGTTGGAACTTAAAGTGGGAGATATGTAACGATGTGGAAAATGCCTTAGACAAACAGAGTGTGTGTGCCAGTGTGTATCTGTCTGCGCGGTCAACAAATCCATTCCGGGCGAGTGGCCCTTACCTGCCTGGTTCTCCTTTGATGCCCTGTGAACCCGATAGCCTCCATACAAACAGACAGGAGTCAGCCATCCCAGTGATATCTACAGACAGACTGGGCCATAGAGTAATCTAGAAAAGACTATTGGTGGTCACTGGAGCATGCCTTCACCTCCTGTGGAACCTTGGGCTCCAGCCTGCTAGCTCAATGGAACGACCACCACTAACTAATGGATGTCTACATGTACGACACCGCAAAGCAACGGGCGTTTCTTACAGAGACTTCTGATGAATAGATGAGTACGGCAGAATGCCTGGCTGACAGTGGACTTGTTGAACTGAGTGGGTTACCTAACGAGGCGTATTCAGGAAAACACCTGCATTAATAAACATATAATATCATTTACTGGCTCACAAAAAGCACATATGTCCCAGATTCACAGAATACATTCTCTAGTTGCCTAAAAATAAATAATGGGAGGTACCTACCAGAGGCTGCTCAGTTTTTGGGCGATTACTACCATTGGCTGAAACCACCAGTGGTATACGTTAGATAATATATTTATTGTTTAATACTGAACACAAATATAAAGGCAACTAGAACAATGTAAACTATTTTACTGTGATAGTTCATAAAAGGAAATTGTTCAATTGAAATAAATTATTATAATACATATCGATGGATTTCACATGACAAAGGTGCCTTCTCAGCCCCGTCCTGTCGTCCCTGTTCCCCCTATGACTGCGTGACCACGCACGCCTCCAACTCAATCAAGTTCGCAGACGACACAACAGTAGTAGGCCTGATTACCAACATTGACGAGACAGCCTACAGGAAGGAGGTGAGGGGCGGAGTGGTGCAGGAAAATAGCCTCTCCCTCAACGTCAACAAAACGAAGGAGCTGATTGTGGACTTCAGAAAACAGCAGAGGGAGCATGCCCCTATCCACATCGACAGGACCACAGTGGAGAAGGTGGAAAGCTTCAAGTTTCTCAGAATACACATCACTGACCATCTGAAATGGTCCACCCACACAGACAGCAAGGTGAAGAAGGCGCAACAGCATTTTGTTACACCTGCAATAACACCTGCTAAATATGTTTATGTGACCAATATAATTTGATTTGACTGAGCAGGGGCCCAGCCACTGGGGAGCCAGGCCCAGCCACTGGGGAGCCAGGACCAGCCTATGGGGAGCCAGACCCAGCCACTGGGGAGCCAGGACCAGCCACTGGGGAGCCAGGCCCAGCCACTGGGGAGCCAGGACCAGCCACTGGGGAGCCAGGACCAGCCACTGGGGAGCCAGGACCAGCCACTGGGGAGTCAGGCCCAGCCAATCAGAACAAGTTTTTCCCCACGTGTCACTTCTGAGTTTCTTGTAAAAGGTGTTGTCAAGCAGCTGTCTATGACACTCATTTACATAAACTGTCCTATCCAGGAGTACAACCGACCCACCCTTATCAGCAGGGCGAATAAGGACTGACGTATCAGATTGTATATGGAAAGATTTGGACTCCTGTTTGTTCTTACGGTGATGAGCAACATCTTTTTCAACAAGTCTGCAATATGTCTCGATAGAGTGATTGCGATTGGCCGGAGGTATAAAATAACTCTTGCTTCTAAAAGGAGTCGGAGTATGTGCAGGGGAGCAAACTTCTGGTTCAATAGAAATGTCAGGATTAGGGGAGCTAAAGTATTCCCTTAAACGGATGTTTCTAAAAAACTTAAACATGTCTACCTTAACATCAAAATCGTTGCACTGGGTTGTAAAGGCACACAATATAACCCTTTATTAAGCAAAGAGAAATGGGCAGGGCTCAATATCTTGCTTGATTAATTAAAGACACAGTCCCGTGGGTTCTGGGACCGTGTGAACGGTCTCCTCTGCCTCTGATAGTCGTTTCTTCTTACGCCGTCGGGTGCGGCATCTCGTCGATGCGCGTGCCTGCGGCCTCCTCCGCCCTTCCGTCCGTCCGTCCAAAACTACCACTGGAAGCCGATGAGGCGCTGGTTGTAGAGCGTTGATCAGACAAGGGTGGATCGAAGTAAGCGGCGTCCCTCCCGCGTCTGCCATGGAGAGGAGGTACAGGACCTCCCTGGTCAGGGTTTCTCCAGAAGTAGACTTTTACCATCGGCCTTGTCTTTTTTGTCTTGGTTGAATTTCTTGATTTTAAGTTCCTTTATTTCTGTAGACAACTTGTCCTGGAGCGCCTTGGTTAGTTTTCATCAGTTCATTGAATATGCCATCATCATTAACAGCTATTTGTAGAATATGCGTTTGTCTTTATCCATTTCAATAAAATCATGTTTCAACTGGTCAAGAATTAATGTCATTAAATCAATAAGAGCATTTGTTCAGGATGTCACACCAGCGCTCACATAAATCATCTATGCGCTGTCCAAATAATGGTTCTTTAGTATTGAAACCATCTGTGTAATGGTGATAAATTAATTAATAACCTGAATTACAATACAAAGAAATTAAAATTATCAATATTAAGAGCTAACCACTCTGATCATATTCCCTCCCTCAATGCTCCACAAGGAAGCAAAGAACGGTCATCAATGGCAGAGAGCGGATGAACTGAATCATTACTCAAAGCCCGCTTCGCGCTCAGAAGGGAATATCACAGCTCATCATCGTGGGTTGCGATTTCAAACACTTTAGAAACACATTTCTCAAGTCAAGAACTATAGAAATGATCCCTGAAAGTATAGTCTTAATTAAATTGAGGGCGAGCGAGGGTAGCCTCTGTTGGAGCTGTTATTCTCACTAACGGTTTCCCACCGTACAAAGAGCACACTATATAGTACCACGTGGCCGAAATCATGCTTATCGGGCAACTTTTCATCAATAGGTCACATAAGGAATCAGTTATTGTCGTGTTTTATACCCAAGAAAGCTTCATAAAAGACATTTTCAAGATGCTCCACAATATAACTGTAAATGAGGGAGGTGCCAGGAGGTACTCATTGCAGTTTTTATGGGACTGGCATTGGCTGAAAAGGTCAATGGCCTTACAATAGAGAAAATACAAGAAAAACCTTTTCAGAAATCACATGTAATTGAAAAGGTAGAGTTCTGACTGGATTAAAATCACATATCTCCTATACAACGTCATAGCAAGGAAAACAGGACCATTAAACAGTATTGAAACCAACTGTTGTATAATGAGGTTAAACTATTTTAAAAACTTAACTACAATAGGTGTATTAAAGAAGTTAATATTAACAATATTAAAAGCTAACCACTCTGATCATATTCCCTCCCTCAATGCTCCACAAGGAAGCAAAGAACGGTCATCAATGGCAGAGAGCGGATGAACTGAATCATTACTCAAAGCCCGCTTCGCGCTCAGAAGGGAATATCGCATCTCATCATCGTGGGTTGCGAATTCAAACACTTTAGAAACACATTTCTCAAGTCAAGAACTATAGAAATGATCCCTGAAAGTATAGTCTTAACGTATCTTTAGGTGAGCAGGGGAAGTCTATGTCGGGACAAGCATTTCCACTAACGGTTTAATCTAAAGTGTCATTGTCTGCGAGATTTACAGAGGTAAATATACACCCGTTCATGGACACACAATATTCTTGATAAAATGTACGCCAATTACTATAATTATATCAAAAAATGTATTAATATTCTGTGAATGTCATTACCCACAATACATTGCTGGTAACAAGCACTGTTGAAGAGCTGAGCTGGCGGTCAACTTCATATAATGATGCACTTGTTCTTTGTAAATTTAAAACATGACCATATTGAAAAATGTGTTGACATGTGTATTTTTTCGCGTTGTTATTGTGAAATGTGCACAAGAAGTTTCGAAGACATTATATTTACATGGTGGAATCGATTGATGAGCGTACTGGTGCGTTGGGGAGAAGTGTCCTGACGGAATCAGAAGAACGCATTTCTCGTTCCACTTTTCAAAAGAAAGGCGCGCTACGCCACAAATTGATCTGCTTTGCGAAATAACGGCACAATAACATTAATATAAAGATATGATAAAATAAGTGAAAACGCATTCATTAAAGCATTATTAAACGTAGCTGGCTACACAAGCTGGTGTCACGGCCGTAATTATAGAAATACGTTTTAATGTGTCAACCTGGCAAAACTTTGCTGAGTAACGTTATCTGACAGTGAGAGGCTAGGAATTTGCGTTAGCTAGCCAACTAACAGCTACATCTAATTTTTCGCTGAACTTACCAGCAGCCACAGGAGACTGCTAAGGACGCTCATAATAATGTATAGAACGATGAATTGAATGACAGCAAACCCATGGGAACAGTGTTTGAGTCCACTCACTCCGCTCAATTATTACCACAAGCCAGTCCTCCCCGATTCAGGTGCCAGCAGCTCATAGCTAGCCTTCGCAGTGCTCAGTTGATGAAATGAAAATAAACCAACTGCAGTCTTTTTAGAAGAAAAAAACCCCCATACAATTTGATGATTGAAAATGTAGCTACCCAGCGCTGCCAAATAAAGTTATATCGTTCATGTCGCAGGTGCATGTCAGCTGATAATACAACTTTTGCGGTGAAAAAAATGTAAAGCCCACGTGCGCATGTCCATTCTATGTAGTTGGCTGAAAAAACAAATACAGTATGCAATTATGCTAAACAGCCTCTGTTTCCTTCAAAAGTCTTTATTCGTGCATTCATCACACTTTTCACTTGCATTCTGTCAAGTTATTTTCACACCAACCACACACTTCACCGCTTGGTTGAGGGAATGGTCGAGAAATGTGTTTATATGTTCTATAGCGTCTAATATAATGCAAATACGCAGAGTAACTATAAATCAGTTAAGTCAAACCATTTAAGTTATTTAATATTCAAACTAAATACAGAGATTCACCTTGAATCGTTGAACATAATTAAATCACTATCATGCTTACTGGTCCAAACTTAAAATCAAAACGTTTGCTCATAATATTGCTGTTAAGTAGATTTATATTACAAACAGATTAATAATTCAATAAATAAATATAATCATTACCAATTGAGGTGAAATGTTGGTCAATTACATAGTGAATCAAGGAAACCTAGGTTGCACAGTACACTGGTAGGAGGGCAGGTCAGCAATTTGCTTTCCGACAAGGTACATTTTCAACGAAATTTGTTGCTGGAATGGAATTAGTTTTGACAGGGAAGACATGTAGAAAACAAGGCACACATGAAAAAAAGTTTGACTTCTTCCCCGCCTAATCATTACAAGCGTAACACACACAACACACACAACAGACAGAAGACACACAACAGACAGAAGACAAGGAGTCTTAAAGGAATATCATGATATCATCATGCTCTCTCTTTCTCTCATTTGGAAGATCATCAATTGCAAGCATTTCAAAAACTTACTACTATTGCTTCATTGTAGAATTCATTGCATTTGTAGGCTATGTATTGATCTTTATTATCTAGCCAGATGACCAAACTTGCTGCTGAATATATGCAAGTAGGCCTGTGTAAACTGGAAAAAAACTTGAATAGAAAAATACATGATTAAGACATTAAGATTCTCTTCCTTCTCCCATACCTTTCTCTCACTGGTAAAGGCATTTGATACAGATACTACACTTGACCATGCAGGCTCTTACTGTAATGTAAGTCACAGCCTTTATTTGACCATTATTATATATTATTATATTACAAACCTTAATGTGATACGAGCATTTTTGTTTTTACCATAAATCATTCTATATTATGAGTAATCAGAGATTAGTTACAACTTTCTGTAAACTGTCATTTTTTTGTGCTTTTCAAATGTTTGGCGAGTACTGCTTAAATACTAGGTGCAGTAGTGTAGGCTATACATCACTGGCCTACTTGCAATGGGAGGAAAATGGATTGTGGAATTGATCCACGATTGGAAAAACAGGAGAACTGAAACCAATGAGATGTCTGTTGCAAAACGGCAGCTTCTCTGCATGCTAGTGGAGGGGATGGTGACTGAGAACGTAGACTTAAAACCACAATGTTCCCCTGCAGATTGTTCATGGAATCCTTCACCTCCATCTCTTTTCCTTGTCTTCATCCTCACCTTCATCATCCTATTCTCCTCATCTTCCTCCACTTCTTCGTCCTCCTCTTCCTCTTCTCATCATCCTGTTCCTCCTTCTTTAAACCCCAGCCTGGAACCTCCTCTTCCTCTTGTCATCATCCTCTTCCTCCTTCTTTAAACCCTAGCCTGGAACCTCCTCTAGAGTTGGCGTACCTGTCTCCTGGCCTCGGCACGCAGGCAGATGGGGAAGGAGGCATGTTGTTTCCTGTTCACCTGGTAAACAATGACAATGGTACCATTAAACAGGGAATTTAGCCGGGATGCAGGATATAGACTAATACACAAGACTGTGCTTATTTATTGTAGCCTGGTCCCAGATCCGTTTTATGCTGTCTTTCCAACTCCTATGGTCATTGTTTGGCGTTAGTTGTCAAGGCAGCACGAACAGATCTGGGGCCAGACTATATTTCTTGTAACAATACTGGAAGAGATTGTAGGGTATTTTAAGTTATTATCATTGGATACTTGCACAGATGCACCATAGTCCTGATATGCTTCTGTAGGTGATCTGAAAGGACTTGATTGGTCTTAAAGTGATATTGTGTCAATCTATCCAGATCTTTTAAGTATAAAGGGAATAGGTCAGAGGTTATAGGTCATCGAGACAGACAGAGCTGCGGTTCGCAGGTCCATTGAGAATAGGTCAGAGGTTATAGGTCATCGAAACAGACAGAGCTGCGGTTCGCAGGTCCATTGAGAATAGGTCAGAGGTTATAAATCAAATGAAAATCAGATTTGATTAGGTCAGAGGTTATAGGTCATAGATGAGATAAGAGATGAGTGGATTGTGGGTAATACTTATCTGCCAGCTAGCTCCTTCTTCATACAGGACTTGAAGGAAGTGAATCGCTCTGCGGTTTTGTAGCCCTGGGGTTTGTGAGCAGCAGAGTGGAAGAAACAGATAGGGTGGGAAAAGCGATAGAGAGAGGAGATAGAAGGAGGGGGTTTTGGGATGCTGTTAGTCAAAAGGGAAGCCAGGACGACGAGGCCAAGAGAAATTGAACAGTAATATTTCAGACTCAAGACCCCATGCATAGGACATCAACGTAGGACTCGTTCAAGGGCGATTGATTGGCGTAGTATTAGAATGAATTCATACCTATTTCCTGATTATGCAACTGTCATGTGTAGGGCCTAGGGGTTTTCTCTGACCACATGCCTTATCTGACTAGGAAAAACTCTGGGCCCTAGTCATGATGACAATTGTAACTGTTTAACTTCACATACCACTAGGGGGCAGTAAAATACTTTGGAAGTGCAGGGAAGGTAGTCATTTACAACACTACAGACCTCCATATAACTGTGTAACTAGATTTGCTCTAGATAAAGATCTTAAAACTGCCACCACTTTTATGGCTGTCGACTAAAGTTAACAGTCAAAAGCTAGAATCAAATGACATTGTCCAAGTGTAACACAATATAAAATAAGAGCATGTCAAATTTCTAGTGATGGAAAACCAAACTAGATCATTCTCACTTTCTCCCTATCTCTCACTCTTCATACCTCTCCTCCACCCCCCCCCTCTCTCTCTCCCTCTCTCTATCCATCTTTCCAACTCATCTTTCTTACCTCCTTTCACCCCCCCCCCCCCCTCTCTCACCCAAATTCTCCCTTCCCCTTACCCTCCCTCCGCGGTGCAGCCGGTCCTTCATAATGCCGATGAACTCCTTGTAGCTCAGCTGGTCGTCGTGGTCCACGTCAAAGATCTTGAAGATGGTGTGGACCAGGTGACGTGTCAGCTTCAGGCCCGTGGCCACGTACACAGCCCGCCCAAACTCATCTGAGAGAGAGAGAGAGAGAGAGAGAGAGAGCACGGTGGGGGATATACAGAGGGGAGAGAGAGGGAGAAGGGGTGGGAAAGCAATAGAGGAAGACAGAGACAAGATACAGATGGGAGAGACAGGAAGAGAGGGGGATACAAAAAAGAGAACAAGATGGAGGAGAAAAGTAACCTACAGCCATTATTCACAAGAGACTATTGAGCGAAAGGGAAATATCTCCACAGATATTAAATCCTAAAATGGAGGCTTACCTTGGCCAATGGAGCGACTGGCAAAGTTGTACATCTGCATGGCGATGGCAAAGTCCTCCAGGTTGTTGAGGAATTGGAAGAAGGAGCGGAACTCGTCGAAGGTGATGCCCTGTGAAGTAAAAAGACAGGGGATCTCATATAAGTGTGACACACAGAGCAATCTTTAACGGACACGGAGTGACAGACAGCTCTTGCAGTTCTCGGAATTAGGGGGGATGCTTCAAGCTCAAACCCATTGGTGATGATGGTCAAATTGGTGACGATGGTATGATCATGTGAACTTTGACCCATGCAACCCTGGCCCCTTTGACTGTAGGGACTAGGCCTGGGAATGACACAACCATGCTACACATTTAATACGTTTGTGTATCAGCTATGAATGTGGTTCCTGAGTGGTTCCTTCTGCAGACGTTGTGAGAGCTGATCATCTGTGCAGCGCCACTGCAGAAATAGTGATTCACAGGTTTCACAAGTTTCACAACGCAAGGCTTCTGGGATTTCATCCTTGAAAATCAAACTTCATTATTAGAAACGTAGACACACTGGTTTGCAGTGTGGAACATGTAGACATATATTAGTTATGGGCCTCCTGAGTGGCGCAGTGGTCTAAGGCTGGTTCGAGTCCAGGCTCTGTCGCAGCCGGCCGCGACCGGGAGAGTCATGGGGCGGCACGCAATTGGCCCAGAGTCATCGGGTTAGGGGAGGGTTTGGCTCGGCAGGGATGTTCTTGTCCCATCGCGCACTAGCGACTCCTGTGGCGGGCCGGGCGCAGTGCACGCTGACCAGGTCGCCAGGTGTACAGTGTTTCCTCCGACACATTGGTGCGGCTGGCTTCCGGGTTAAGCGGGCGTTGTGTCAAGAAGCAGTGCGGCTGTGTTGTGTTTCGGAGGACGCCACGGCTTTCGACCTTCGCCTCTCCCGAGTCCGTACGGAAGTTGCAGCGATGCGACAAGACTGTAACTACCAATTGGATACCAGGAAATTGGGAAGAAAAGGGGTAATTAAAGAAGACCTATATTAGTTAGTGGTGGTCGTTCCATTGATCTAGCAGAGCTATTGGCTTTGATGGCTGGAGCCCAAGGTTCCACAAGAGGTGAAGGCGTGCTCTAGTGACCACCAATAGTCTGTCTGTAGGTATCACTCATTTCAGCCCGAGCTGCATCACACTAAAACAAAGAATAAAAGAAAGGTATGAGACGCAGGAGGCTGGTCACACCTTAATTGGGGAGGACAGACTCGTGGTAATGACTGGAGAAGAATCAGTGGAATGGTATCAAACGTGGTTTCCATGGTTTCTAGGTGTTTGATGCCATTCCATTTGCTCCGTTCCAGACATGATTTAGAGCCGTTCTCCCCTCAGCAGTCTCCACTGGGATGAGAGACTGTAAACGTGGCCTAGTGATGACAACACAGAGAGGCATTCTGAAGTGGTGACTAACACCAGTCTATTTCACATACAAAATTCTGCTATGGAAACATCCTGGTGGGGGTTCTCTACAAGCCCGATCTGTGGAACTTCCTTCTTCCTTTTCACCAAGTTTCCTCATTTTAAACACCCTTGGCTGAGGTTAAACCTCCACAAATAATTTCCTTCACAAAACCAGTTTGCTAACACAGTTAGCCTGCTGCTAAAGTTCAACCTCCACAAGTAATCTCCTTCACAAAACCAGTTTGCTAACACAGTTAGCCTGCTGCTAAAGTTCAACCTCCACAAGTAATCTCCTTCACAAAACCAGTTTGCTAACACAGTTAGCCTGCTGCTAAGGTTCAACCTCCACAAGTAATCTTCACAAAACCAGTTAGCTAACACAGTTAGCCTGCTGCTGAGGCTAGCAAACACAGACCAGTAGCGAACAATGCTCTCTAAATCAGCACAGTATGTGTGGACAGACAGGGAAGTGTTTAATTGTCTGACTAACTAGGACCTGTTGGAACTTAAAGTGGGAGATATGTAACGATGTGGAAAATGCCTTAGACAAACAGAGTGTGTGTGCCAGTGTGTATCTGTCTGCGCGGTCAACAAATCCATTCCGGGCGAGTGGCCCTTACCTGCCTGGTCCTCCTTTGATGCCCTGTGAACCCGATAGCCTCCATACAAACAGACAGGAGCCAGCCACCCCAGTGATACCTACAGACAGACTGGGCCATAGAGTAATCTAGAAAAGACTATTGGTGGTCACTGGAGCATGCCTTCACCTCCTGTGGAACCTTGGGCTCCAGCCTGCTAGCTCAATGGAACGACCACTGCTAACTAATGGATGTCTACATGTACGACACCGCAAAGCAACGGGCATCTACGTTTCTTACTGAGACTTCTGATGAATGGATGAGTACGGCAGAATGCCTGGCTGACAGTGGACTTGTTGAACTGAGTGGGTTACCTAACGAGGCGTATTCAGGGCAACACCTGCATTGGAAGTAGACCTATAAGATGCAGGTCCACTAATTGCTTCAGTTAAAACTGTACGGCCCACCAACAGTTTGAGAAACTCATCTTGAGTCTAATTGACTGAGCTGACTTGTAAATCTTTTGACATCGTGTTTAGGTATGTATCAGCTTCTACCCCTAAGCCATAAGACTGCTGAACCATTCATCAAATACACACCCGGACTTTGTTTCTACACTGCTGCTACTCGCTGTTAATCATCTATGCATAGTCACTTTAACCCTAGCTACATGTACAAATGACCTGGACTAACCTGTACCCCGGCACATTGACTCTGTACCGGTACCTCCTGTATATGGCCTCATTATTATCATTTTTATTGTGTTCTTTTTTTGTTGTTGCTTTAGTTGATTCATTATTTAGTCAAAATGTTCTTAACTCTATTTTCTCAAAACGGTATTGTTGGTAAGTAAGCATTTCACGGTAAGGTCTACACCTGCTTAAATACCATTTGATTTGATTTGATCGGACGTGGGTGAAGAACCAGGGGTCCGTTCAAAATGACTCAAGAAAACAGTGAGGCAGAGCAGACAGGACGTGCTAAGAAGATGATTAGTCTCATCATTAGGGAATAGGGACAAACCTGTTGTCTCTTCCAGAGCATGGAAAGATAAAACACAAGAAGAATGTTGCATGAACACGAGGACAAAACACTGCAGAACTTCATTTTCCATCTTCATGCAGCCTACGGTTGGTTGGTTAAATAACTTGGGAAGTTTTCGAAGCAAAGTGCAGTGTAGGCAGAAAATCCGGCTTGGCTGTGGGGTGTGTTGATGCGTATCCAAACCGATAGATTCACAACGTGCTGTTCATGCAGATCAAGGCTCTACTGTACATTACACACATTGATTTGCCATTAAGGGACGGAAAGTGTTGCATAATATAATAACAATCGATCAGAAAAAAAAATGTAGGAGCAGAATGTGCCGGTATACACACTTTACTTAAAAACGTCACTTTACACTGGATCCAACTCCAACTCTACATGGACACAACAAAGCGTCCGCTAGCGAGAGCCAGATAACTCAAAGACTTTGTATACGACACAGAGCACAACACACTGGCTTGTCGATCAATCAACAGTTATCACACATAGGAGTAGGGCAATGGGGTCAGTGAGAGCCAGTCAGTCAGTCAGTGAGTGAGTCAGAGCTGGCCCGTCAGATTACACTGGTCCTTACAACTGGCTGTCAGGTGTTGGCCCGTCAGATTACACTGGTCCTTACAACTGGCCTTCAGGTGTTGGCCCGTCAGATTACACTGGTCCTTACAACTGGCCTTCAGGTGTTGGCCCGTCAGATTACACTGGTCCTTACAACTGGCCTTCAGATGTTGGCCCGTCAGATTACACTGGTCCTTACAACTGGCCTTCAGGTGTTGGCCCGTCAGATTACAACTGGCCTTCAGGTGTTGGCCCGTCAGATTACACTGGTCCTTACAACTGGCCTTCAGGTGTTGGCCCGTCAGATTACACTGGTCCTTACAACTGGCCTTCAGGTGTTGGCCCGTCAGATTACACTGGTCCTTACAACTGGCCTTCAGGTGTTGGCCTGTCAGATTACACTGGTCCTTACAACTGGCCTTCAGATGTTGGCCCGTCAGATTACACTGGTCCTTACAACTGGCCTTCAGGTGTTGGCCCGTCAGATTACAACTGGCCTTCAGGTGTTGGCCCGTCAGATTACACTGGTCCTTACAACTGGCCTTCAGGTGTTGGCCTGTCAGATTACACTGGTCCTTACAACTGGCCTTCAGGTGTTGGCCCGTCAGATTACACTGGTCCTTACAACTGGCCTTCAGATGTTGGCCCGTCAGATTACACTGGTCCTTACAACTGGCCTTCAGGTGTTGGCCCGTCAGATTACAACTGGCCTTCAGGTGTTGGCCCGTCAGATTACACTGGTCCTTACAACTGGCCTTCAGGTGTTGGCCCGTCAGATTACACTGGTCCTTACAACTGGCCTTCAGGTGTTGGCCCGTCAGATTACACTGGTCCTTACAACTGGCCTTCAGGTGTTGGCCTGTCAGATTACACTGGTCCTTACAACTGGCCTTCAGATGTTGGCCCGTCAGATTACACTGGTCCTTACAACTGGCCTTCAGGTGTTGGCCCGTCAGATTACAACTGGCCTTCAGGTGTTGGCCCGTCAGATTACACTGGTCCTTACAACTGGCCTTCAGGTGTTGGCCTGTCAGATTACACTGGTCCTTACAACTGGCCTTCAGGTGTTGGCCCGTCAGATTACACTGGTCCTTACAACTGGCTGTCAGGTGTAAGTGTCAGATGTAACGGATTCACTATCTCTAGTTGATCTAACTGATGGGCCAGTGGTGCGTTCAGGTGTAGAGAGAAGAAGACACAGTGCCCGGAGGACCATGACAAGGTGGGAACACGAATATAGAGGGTAGGAGGGGGGAATAGGGGTCAGGGGGTCAGGTGGGGCAGGAAGGGCTGAGAGGGGGAGTGGGGTGATGGGAGAGACATCGAGGAGGTTAAAGGGGTGAGAGAGTAAAGGGAGGTGAACAGAAAGTGTGGGTTGTGGAAGAAAGAGAGAGACAGACCAGTACAGGGCCTGTTTCCTCAAAGAATCTCAGAGTAGAAGTTCTGATCTAGGATCAGGACCCCACCTGGCCCTATAACCTCATTCATTATGAGCTAAAAGCCTATACTGATCGTAATTCAACATTCCTACTCAGAGACACTTTGTGAAATGTGGAAGTAGAAGAGGGAGAGAGGAGAGTGAGAGAGGAGAGAGAGAGGGAGAGAGGGCAGGGAGAGAGGGAGGAAGAGAAGGAGAGAGAGGGAGAGAGAGGGGGAGAGGGAGAGAGGGAGGGGAGAGAGGGAGGAAGAGAAGGAGAGAGAGGGAGAGAGGGAGGAAGAGAAGGAGAGGGAGAGAGGGAGAGAGGGAGGGAGGGAGGGGAAAGTAGAGGATAGAGTGCTTGACCACAGTCGTGTCATGCTATGGTTCAAGGTTCTAGATGTAGTCTACCTTCTCATGTGTGTGTGTTCCTCTACCTTCTCATGTGTGTGTGTATTCCTCTACCTTCTCATGTGTGTGTGTATTCCTCTACCTTCTCATGTATGTGTGTTCCTCTACCTTCTCATGTGTGTGCCTGTTCCTCTACCTTCTCATGTGTGTGCCTGTTCCTCTACCTTCTCATGTGTGTGCCTGTTCCTCTACCTTCTCATGTGTGTGTGTTCCTCTACCTTCTCATGTGTGTGCCTGTTCCTCTACCTTCTCATGTGTGTGCCTGTTCCTCTACCTTCTCATGTGTGTGCCTGTTCCTCTACCTTCTCATGTGTGTGCCTGTTCCTCTACCTTCTCATGTGTGTGCCTGTTCCTCTACCTTCTCATGTGTGTGCCTGTTCCTCTACCTTCTCATGTGTGTGTGTTCCTCTACCTTCTCATGTGTGTGCCTGTTCCTCTACCTTCTCATGTGTGTGTGTTCCTCTACCTTCTCATGTGTGTGCCTGTTCCTCTACCTTCTCATGTGTGTGCCTGTTCCTCTACCTTCTCATGTGTGTGTTCCTCTACCTTCTCATGTGTGTGCCTGTTCCTCTACCTTCTCATGTGTGTGTGTTCCTCTACCTTCTCATGTGTGTGCCTGTTCCTCTACCTTCTCATGTGTGTGTGTGTGTGTGTTCCTCTACTTTCTCATGTATGTGTGTTCCTCTACCTTCTCATGTATGTGTGTTCCTCTACCTTCTCATGTATGTGTGTTCCTCTACCTTCTCATGTATGTGTGTTCCTCCACCTTCTCATGTGTGTGTGTGTTCCTCTACTTTCTCATGTGTGTGTTCCTCCACCTTCTCATGTGTGTGTGTTCCTCTACCTTCTCATGTGTGTGTGTGTTCCTCTACCTTCTCATGTGTGTGTTCCTCTACCTTCTCATGTATGTGTGTTCCTCTACCTTCTCATGTGTGTGTGTGTTCCTCTACCTTCTCATGTGTGTGTGTGTGTTCCTCTACCTTCTCATGTGTGTGTGTTCCTCTACCTTCTCATGTGTGTGTGTGTTCCTCTACCTTCTCATGTGTGTGTGTGTGTTCCTCTACCTTCTCATGTGTGTGTGTGTGTGTTCCTCTACCTTCTCATGTGTGTGTGTGGGTGTTCCTCTACCTTCTCATGTGTGTGTGTGTTCCTCTACCTTCTCATGTGTGTGTGTGTTCCTCTACCTTCTCATGTGTGTGTGTTCCTCTACCTTCTCATGTGTGTGTGTTCCTCTACCTTCTCATGTGTGTGTGTTCCTCCACCTTCTCATGTGTGTGTGTTCCTCTACCTTCTCATGTGTGTGTGTTCCTCTACCTTCTCGTCAGGGATGCTCTGGCGGACGTTGTCCAGGTAACTGCTGATGTTCTCTACGTTGGTGTAACGCAGCAGGATGCGGGCAAAGTCCTCCTCACTGATGGTGGTCATGCCTTTAGAGTAGGTCAGGAACTCTATCTCCAAAACCTCTGTCTGGAGGTTATCCATGAACCTGGGGGAGAGAGAGAGGACCAAGAGACAGAGAGAAGGTACATGTCTATGGTAGTGCAGTATGTGTCTATGGTAGTGCAGTATGTGTCTATGGTAGTGCAGTATGTGTCTATGGTATCGCAGTATGTGTCTATGGTATCGCAGTGCTTGTCTATGGT
Source organism: Oncorhynchus kisutch (assembly GCF_002021735.2). NCBI lineage: Eukaryota > Metazoa > Chordata > Actinopteri > Salmoniformes > Salmonidae > Oncorhynchus > Oncorhynchus kisutch. The sequence goes on from NW_022264624.1 coordinate 19,510, forward strand.
AGTGCAGTATGTTTCTATGGTAGTGCAGTATGTGTCTATGGTAGTGCAGTATGTGTCTATGGTAGTGCAATATGTGTCTATGGTAGTGCAGTATGTGTGTATGGTATCGCAGTATGTGTCTATGGTAATGCAGTATGTGTCTATGGTATCGCAGTATGTGTCTATGGTAGTGCAGTACATGTCTATGGTAGTGCAGTATGTGTCTATGGTAGTGCAGTACGTGTCTATGGTAGTGCAGTACGTGTCTATGGTAGTGCAGTACGTGTCTATGGTAGTGCAGTACATGTATATGGTAGTGCAGTACATGTCTATGGTAGTGCAGTAAGTGTCTATGGTAGTGCAGTACATGTCTATGGTAGTGCAGTACATGTCTATGGTAGTGCAGTAAGTGTCTATGGTAGTGCAGTATGTATCTATGGTAGTGCAGTATGTGTCTATGGTAGTGCAGTACATGTCTATGGTAGTGCAGTATGTGTCTATGGTAGTGCAGTACGTGTCTATGGTAGTGCAGTACGTGTCTATGGTAGTGCAGTACATGTATATGGTAGTGCAGTACATGTCTATGGTAGTGCAGTAAGTGTCTATGGTAGTGCAGTACATGTCTATGGTAGTGCAGTACATGTCTATGGTAGTGCAGTAAGTGTCTATGGTAGTGCAGTATGTGTCTATGGTAGTGCAGTATGTGTCTATGGTAGTGCAGTATGTGTCTATGGTAGTGCAGTACGTGTCTATGGTAGTGCAGTACGTGTCTATGGTAGTGCAGTACGTGTCTATGGTAGTGCAGTACGTGTCTATGGTAGTGCAGTACATGTATATGGTAGTACAGTACATGTCTATGGTAGTGCAGTAAGTGTCTATGGTAGTGCAGTATGTGTCTATGGTAGTGCAGTATGTGTCTATGGTAGTGCAGTACGTGTCTATGGTAGTGCAGTACGTGTCTATGGTAGTGCAGTACGTGTCTATGGTAGTGCAGTACATGTCTTTGGTAGTGCAGTAAGTGTCTATGGTAGTGCAGTATGTGTCTATGGTAGTGCAGTATGTGTCTATGGTAGTGCAGTACGTGTCTATGATACTGCAGTATGTGTCTATGATAGTGCAGTATGTGTCTATGGTTTCGCAGTATGTGTCTATGGTAGTGCAGTATGTGTCTATGGTAGTGCAGTACGTGTCTATGGTAGTGCAGTACGTGTCTATGGTAGTGCAGTATGGGTCTATGGTAGTGCAGTACGTGTCTATGGTAGTGCAGTATGTGTCTATGGTAGTGCAGTATGTGTCTATGGTAGTGCAGTATGTGTCTATGGTAGTGCAGTATGTGTCTATGGTAGTGCAGTACATGTCTATGGTAGTGCAGTATGTGTCTATGGTAGTGCAGTATGTGTCTATGGTAGTGCAGTACGTGTGTATGGTAGTGCAGTATGTGTCTATGGTAGTGCAGTATGTGTCTATGGTAGTGCAGTATGTGTCTATGGTAGTGCAGTACGTGTGTGAGAGTAACTGAATACTATATCTGAGTATGAGAGAGCAGTAAAACTGAAACAAGCGACAGAGTAGATTAACTATGTTCCACAGACCATCATTTTATAGGGCTCTATTAGGACAAATCACTTAATCGGCATGGCGCTACCTGTAGAAGTCGTCAAAAGTCAGCTCCGCCTTCCCCTTCTTCCCAAAGAAGTGCACCAGCAGTGTGGTGTCAATCATCATACCCTCCTCCGCACGCTGACATCCCATTGGCCAGACAGGGGCAGAGGGGGCGGGGAGAAAAGAAAAACAATGCAGTGACTGACATACAACACACTCTCTGATTGAATGAGGAGTGGGGACCGGTCCGTGTGGGTGGAGTCATGAATCCAAGATGGCAGCCATCGTACCAAACAACCAGCCAGTCGCATGTGAGGTGCATCAACGGGGCAACAACAACAACAGTCAGTCAAGTCAATCAATCAATCAGCTTCACCAAGTGTTCACAACAAGGCTTGAGTCTGAGCAGCACCTGCACAGATCCACTGATCTCCAAACTATTCGTGTGTTATAGCTGTTAGTAGACATATTGGATTAGGGCTATCGGATGATGTGTAGATCGGATATTCCTGTGCAGCCCAGACTGATAAATGGTAGTGTTGCAGCCAGCAGTGTGACAGACAGACAGACAGGACAGGACAGCACACAGACAGGTAAGGCTATAGACAGACACACACAAAGACATGCCTGTAGACACACAGAGAGAAGGAGGAGAAAGAGAGAGAGCGGAGGAGACAGACGACACATTTTAGCTGAGACAGGCACATATGCCACCACATCCCATGCATTTCTGTTCAAACCCCCAAACACCACTCATAGAAAACCACAGCAGAACAGAAAACCCACCGCAACAGAAATGTGTACAAGAATGTGAGCAAGATTCCACCTTTTTCTAAAAGACTGTAACATAATCAGGTGTCTTTGAAGTAATTATGAATTCTTTCATGTTTTCTTTCTTTCTGCCCTCTAAACCCCTCTCTCTGTGTACAAAATATCCCTCCCCTCTCTTCTGCGTGGGCTTTGTAAGGGATCTGGGATATTTGAAACCAATTAGGGTGTATTTGGGATGTTTATGTATTTACTGCGGTTTTGTAATCCGCTGTTTAACACTACCTTAATCCCGGGGAATCGGAAAATTCCGGAAAGGGGGGAAGGGGGGTGTATCGGCGTGTGTGTGTGTGTGTGTGTAGGAGGGGATAATTCAGAAAAAGGTGTTTATATGACTGGGCTTTATCACATAATAACGGATACAGGCCAAATCCCGAGGAACCCTGTCTGAGCTTCCAAGGGCCCATAGAGGGCGATATCGATCGATGATTGATATAAAAACCAAATGGGCCAATAGGTTTGGTCCCTCTCCCCGCCATGCCCCACCCTTCCCCCAATCCAACCAATCCGGCTTCATGCTGAAGGCAGAGTGTAACTGGCATTGGCAAACTCTCATCATATCTTTCTCCATAGGGGGAGACTGCATTCAGCCAAGTTCAGATTCAGCAGTAGCTTCACGATGCTATATGGCTAATTAAACTGGTCCCAGGTCAGTCCGTGCTGTCTCGCCAAGGTTGAGTCAACTGTGACAAGACAGCATAAAACTGATCTGAGACCAGGCTGGCAAATGTCCAATACCTTTAGTCTAAAGTCCTAATCCACCAGGGAACGGGAACAATTATTCAAAGGAAAAAAGAACAGAATTGAAAGAAGAGACATTGTCGTCGTTCCGCTTGACGGCCCAAACGAAGGCACTTTTCACGGCCGAAGCCAGATGTTGTTTGGAAACATCATACTGTGTAGAATTAAAATGTACTCCCCAGGGATGGAATTTAAAAACAATGCAACTAAAAGATAATGGAGAAATCATGTAAGGATAGGTCTATTTCACATGCTGTATAGGGACGAGTCAGTGTCTCTCAAAGGAAATCATGTTTAGTAGCATTACGTCACTGTAAAAACTAACTAACACTTATCAGTCTGTTTCAGTTGTGTAACTTTTAGATTCTTACACTAATTATATACCGAACAAAAATATAAACGCAACATACAATTTCAGATTTGACTTAGACACATTTTATATAAGGAAATCATGAAATTGAAATAAATCTATTAGGCCCTGATCTATGGATTTCACATGACTGGGCAGGGGCACAGCCATGGGTGGCCTGGGAGGGCATAGGCCCACCCACTCGTGAGCAAGGCCCAGCCAATAAGGATGGGTTTTTCCTCACAAAAGGGCTTTGTTACAGACAGAAATGCATCTCAGTTTCATCAGCTGTCCGGGTGGCTGGTCTCAGATGATCCCGCAGGTGAAGAAGCCAGATGTGGAGGTTCTGGGCTGACGTGGTTACACGTGGTCTGGGGTTGTGAGGCCAGTTGGATGTCATGCCAAATTCTCTAAAACGACGTCGGAGGTGGCTTATGGTAGAGAAATTAACATTAAATTATCTGGCAACAGCTCTGGTGGACATTCCTGCAGTCAGCACGTCAATTGCACACTCCCTCAAACTTGAGACATCTGTGGCATTGTGTTATGTGACAAAACTGCACAATTCAAAGTGGCCTTTTGTTGTCCTCAGCACAAGGTGCACCTTTGTAATGACCATGCTGTTTAATCAGCTTCTTGATATGCCACACCTGTCAGGTGGATGGATTATCTTGGCAAAAGAGAAATGCTCACTAACAGGGATGAACAAATTTGTGCCCATTTAAGAGAACAAAGCTTTTTGTGAGTATGGAACATTTCTGGGATATTTTATTTCAGCTCATGAAACATTGGCCCAACACTTTACTTGTGTTTATATATTTGTTTTGTATAGCTTTACATAGAAATTAAGTATCACTCTGTCATACTTAGTCCGTCTATCTTCTTCAAGTGGCTTCCCTATAAAACGTACAACTTCTTATATCTCATGGCATCTGTGGTTTGAGGATGTGTTTATTTTAGCAAAAGGACTACACTTGTAAAATATATCTGGTGAAATGACTAGCTTCTTCTTCAAAGGCAAGCCCCTATATGACACATTCTCTTTGCGCCCAGACTAGACAATACACGTGTTTACTTCCTCTCCTTTCTACACCCATCTCTCTCTCTTTCCCTCTCTGTCTTTCTCTCCCTCTCTCTCTCCTGGAAGAGTGAGATCACGACCTGACGCCTCTCGGTTCCTGGAAGCTGGGGAGCGCGAGTATGTGAGCTCATCGCTATCGACCGACATAATGGTTATCACGCCCACCAGGCGTGCGAGTCAGCACCTGGTTTGTGTGTGTGTTTGTGTGGTGTGTGTGTCCCCGCTGTGGCCTTTGATCTCAGAACAGAGGTGAAAAAAAACGTGATTACTGATGTCAACCCCTAAATGTCCTCTCTCTCTCTCTCTCATCTCGTCTCTCTCTCTCTCGCTCACCTCCCCTCCATCTCTCCCTCCCTCCCTCTCCTGAATAACACATTAGACCTGTTATTGGAGGCTGGAGAGTCAGCCAGCCAGACAGTCCTTCTGACACAGACAAACACAGGGGCCTAATGGGAGACTCTATGATAGAGAACCTGAATAGGAGTTAAACACATCCCTCCTCTCTCTCTCTCTCTCTCTCTCTCTCTCCCCTCTCTCTTGATAGCCTCTAGATGAAGGTTCAGTCTATGTAAATACAGGTCATCTCCATGATCTCCTGCAGTCTTCCAGTGTTATTGTCTCTCCCTCTGCTTCCGCTGCTAGCCACCTATTAGCCAACAAATAGGCTGCCAAACAAGTCGTCAGGCTGAGAAACACTGGACTGCCAAGTCAGCCGTGCTCAATTGTAGACGGACGGCAATGATCTAAAGTGTGTGTGTGTGTGTATGTGCGGTGCTAGAATGATGAGGTTGTTTTGGTATAACACTTGTAGCTAAGCAGGTCGTCACTGTATTTTTATGCTAAGAACGTTTTCTAACTGTATTATCTTGACATGCAGGGGACAACAACCACCACCAGGACCCAACACAGAGAGGTGGCGGGAGGTAACATCGATAAGCATGAAACACAGGGAAACAAATAGGTTTTAGAACCATAAAACATCTGAATCTAAGAATCTAATACAGAAAAAACAATAGACTACACAGTGACAGAGCTGTCCTATGGCTGTGGATGGATGGGTCAAAGCCAAGGGAAGAGTTTTTACCTTTTCCAGTCAAAGGAGGGATGGGATCAAGTGACTAAAAGAACCACTAGAAACCAAGAGAAGGATGGTCGGGTATGAGAGACACAAATTGACGAATGAATGGACAGAGGACCAGTATACCTCTGCCAGGGATGAGAACTGCTAAATGGATCTAGGCTGCGAATGATGGAGGGATGGAGGGATGGATGGCGGAAAAGAAGGAGGGAGAAAGAAACGAGGGAGGAAGGGTGGACAGAGGACAGGTGTACCTCTGCCAGGTCTGAGAACAGGGCTTGACTGGCGCCGCCCTCAGAACGTCCCAATAGCTCCGGGCCACAACTGACGACTGTCTTTTTTAACCACCTGCAGGAGTTTTTACCAGAAGCACAAACATCGTACAAGAAAAACAGAGGACAACTGAAGGAGGGAAGAGAGGATGAAATGAAGGAACGACCATGATCATTTCTCTCCATCTCATTTGAAATTGACAATCTATCAAAGGCCAAATGAAAGATTTCATCACAAAATCAGAGGGATTGGCTTAGTGATATGCTAATCGTATAGAAGACGGATCACGTAACATTTAAATAATGACCAGCCTCACAGTGATATCGCTATTATAGTAGAATGATTTGTCATCGTATCAAAGAGATTGGATGCAATGACACAATCCAACACTGGATTTCTAGACAGGATTGTTTACAACTATCCTACCTCCCACTTCCCTCAGATGAGTCAGACATTTAACAAGACATCATTTGACTCCATTCCGTTTTCCTTC